>NC_091348.1:9072509-9188192 GCF_038502225.1 Cherax quadricarinatus
AGTGTTGGAAAGGAAACTGAAGGTATGGTACACAAACGCTGATGGAATAACAAATAAGTGGGAGGAGTGGCATGAAAGAGTCAAAGAAGCATCACCGGACATCATAGCTCTCACAGAAACCAAGCTTACAGGTATGATAACAGATGCCATCTTTCCAACGGGATACCAAATCCTGAGGAAAGACAGAGGGAACAGGGGGGGTGGAGGAGTGGCGTTGCTGATCAAAAATCGCTGGAATTTTGATGAGCTGGAGAGAGGAGATAGCGGAGAAGAAAGTGATTACATAGTGGGAACACTTCACTCTGGAGGTCCCAAGGTGGTAATAGCAGTGATGTATAACCCACCACAGAACAGCAGGAGGCCAAGGCAAGAGTACGACGAGAGCAATAGAGCGATGGTTGACACACTGGCTAGAGTGGCCAGAAGAGCTCATGCATGCAGGGCAAAGCTCCTGATCATGGGTGACTTTAACCACAAGGAGATCGATTGGGAGAACTTGGACCCACATGGGGGCCAAGATACATGGAGGGCTAAGATGATGGAGGTGGTACTGGAGAACTTCATGTACCAACACGTAAGGGACACTACAAGAGAGAGAGGAGAGGATGAACCAGCAAGGCTGGACTTAGTATTCACCTTCAGTAGTGCAGATATCGAGGACATCACATATGAAAGACCCCTTGGGGCCAGTGACCATGTGGTTTTAAGCTTCGAATACACAGTAGAGCTACAAGTGGAGGGAGAAGCAGGAAGGCCAGGACGAATGAAGCCAAACTACAAGAAAGGGGACTACACAGGAATGAGGAACTACCTGAACGGGGTTCAGTGGGACAGAGAACTGGCAGGGAAGCCAGTTAATGAGATGATGGAATATGTAGCAACAAAATGCAAGGAGGCTGAGGAGAGGTTTGTACCCAAGGGTAACAGGATTAATGAAAAAGCCAGGATGAGCCCATGGTTTACCCAAAGGTGCAGGGAGGCAAAAACCAAGTGTGCTAGGGAATGGAAGAAATATAGAAGGCAAAGGACCCAGGAGAATAAGGAGAACAGTCGTAGAGCCAGAAACGAATATGCACAGATAAGAAGGGAGGCCCAAAGACAATATGAAAATGACATAGCAGCGAAAGCCAAATCTGACCCGAAACTGTTGTACAGCCACATCAGGAGGAAAACAACAGTCAAGGACCAGGTAATCAGGCTAAGGAAGGAAGGAGGAGAGACAACAAGAAATGACCGTGAAGTATGTGAAGAACTCAACAAGAGATTCAAAGAAGTGTTCACAGAGGAGACAGAAGGGACTCCAGAAAGACGGAGAGGTGGGGCACACCACCAAGTGCTGGACACAGTGCACACAACTGAGGAAGAAGTGAAGAGGCTTCTGAGTGAGCTAGATACCTCAAAGGCAATGGGGCCAGATAACATCTCCCCATGGGTATTGAGAGAGGGAGCAGAGGCGCCATGTGTACCCCTAACAACAATATTCAATACATCTATCGAAACAGGGAGATTGCCTGAGGCATGGAAGACAGCAAATGTAGTCCCAATCTTTAAAAAAGGAGACAGACATGAAGCATTAAACTACAGACCAGTGTCACTGACATGTATAGTATGCAAAATCATGGAGAAGATTATCAGGAGAAGAGTGGTGGAACACCTAGAAAGGAATGATCTCATCAACAGCAGCCAACATGGTTTCAGGGACGGGAAATCCTGTGTCACAAACCTACTGGAGTTCTATGACATGGTGACAGCAGTAAGACAAGAGAGAGAGGGGTGGGTGGATTGCATTTTCTTGGACTGCAAGAAAGCGTTTGACACAGTTCCACACAAGAGATTGGTGCAAAAACTGGAGGACCAAGCAGGGATAACAGGGAAGGCACTACAATGGATCAGGGAATACTTGTCAGGAAGACAGCAGCGAGTCATGGTACATGGCGAGGTGTCAGAGTGGGCACTTGTGACCAGCGGGGTCCCGCAGGGGTCAGTCCTAGGACCAGTGCTGTTTCTGGTATTTGTGAACGACATGACGGAAGGAATAGACTCTGAGGTGTCCCTGTTTGCAGATGACGTGAAGTTGATGAGAAGAATACACTCGATCGAAGACCAGGCAGAACTACAAAGGGATCTGGACAGGCTGCAGACCTGGTCCAGCAATTGGCTCCTGGAGTTCAATCCCACCATGTGCAAAGTCATGAAGATTGGGGAAGGGCAAAGAAGGCCGCAGACGGAGTACAGTCTAGGGGGTCAGAGACTACAAACCTCACTCAAGGAAAAAGATCTTGGGGTGAGTATAACACCAGGCACATCTCCTGATGCGCACATCAACCAAATAACTGCTGCAGCATATGGGCGCCTATCAAACCTCAGAACAGCATTCCGACATCTTAATAAGGAATCATTCAGGACCCTGTACACCGTGTATGTTAGGCCCATATTGGAGTATGCGGCACCAGTTTGGAACCCACACCTAGCCAAGCACGTGAAGAAACTAGAGAAAGTGCAAAGGTTTGCAACAAGACTAGTCCCAGAGCTAAGAGGTATGTCCTTCGAGGAGAGGTTAAGGGAAATCAACCTGACGACACTGGAGGACAGGAGAGATAGGGGGGACATGATAACAACATACAAAATACTGAGAGGAATTGACAAGGTGGACAAAGACAGGATGTTCCAGAGATTGGACACAGTAACAAGGGGACACAGTTGGAAGCTGAAGACACAGATGAATCACAGGGATGTTAGGAAGTATTTCTTCAGCCACAGAGTAGTCAGTAAGTGGAATAGTTTGGGAAGCGATGTAGTGGAGGCAGGATCCATACATAGCTTTAAACAGAGGTATGATAAAGCTCATGGCTCAGGGAGAGTGACCTAGTAGCGATCAGTGAAGAGGCGGGGCCAGGAGCTCGGACTCGACCCCCGCAACCTCAACTAGGTGAGTACAACTAGGTGAGTACACACACACACACACACACACACACACACACACTCATATACAACAGGCCAAGTGTCTAATCGACAAGTGCCTATGACAAAATGGTAACACACAGGTGCATGTAACAGGAAGGGCACTGCAATGGATCAGAGAATGCCTGACAGGGAGGCAACAACGAGTCATGGTACGTGATGAGGTATCACAGTGGGCGCCTCTGACGAGTGGGATCCCACAGGGGTCAGTCCTAGGACCAGTGCTATTTTCGGTGTATGTGAATGACAAGATGGAAGGGATAGACTCAGAAGTGTCCCTGTTTGCAGACATGAAGTTAATGAGGAGAATTAAATCAGATGAGGATCAGGCAGGTCTACAAAGAGACCTGGACAGGCTGGACATATGGTCCAGCAACTGGCTTCTCGAATTCAAACCCACCAAATGCAAAGTCATGAAGATTGGGGAAGGGCAAAAAAGACGGCAGGCAGAGTATAGGCTAGGTGGACAAAGTCTGCAAATCTCACTCAAGGAGTGAGCATAACACCGAGCACGTCTCCGGAATAGCGTTCCGATACCTTAGTAAGGCCCATACTCAAGTATGCAGCACCAGTTTGGAACCCACACCTGGTGAAGCATGTCAAGAAATTAGAGAAAGTGCAAAGGTTTACCACAAGGTTTCGGAGGTAAGGGGAATGTCCTATGAAGAAAGGTTAAGGGAAATCTGTCTGATGACACTGGAGGACAGGAGGGTTAGGGGAGATATGATATGGACATACAAAATACTGTGTGGAATAGGTAAGGTGGACAGAGACAGAATATTCCAGAGAGGGGACTCAGAAACAAGGGGTCACAAGTGGAAGTTTTTCTTTTTCGGGCCACCCTGCCTTGAAGACTCAGATGAGTCAAAGGGATGTTAGGTAGTATTTCTTCAGTCATAGAATTGTCAGGAAGTGGAATAATCTAGCAAGTGATGTAGTGCAGGCAGGAACCATACATAGTTTTAAGAAGAGGTATGATAAAGCTCAGAGAGAGAGAGAGAGGACCTAGTAGTGATCAGTGAAGAGGCAGGGCCAAGAGCTATGTCTCGACCCCTGCAACCACAATTAGGTGAGTACACACACACACACTGTTTTCTTGGACTTTAAGAAAGTTTTTGACACAGTTCCACACAAGAGAGTAATGCAAAAGCTTTAGAACCAGGCAGGTATAACCGGGAAGGCACTGCAGTTGATCAGAGAATACCTGACAGGGAGACATCAGCGAGTCATGGTACTTGACGAGGTGTCAGAATGGGTGCCTGTGACAAGTGGGGTTCCACATGGGTCAGTCCTAGGACCGGTGCTGTTTCTGGTATATGTGAATGACATGACGGAAGACACAGACTTAGACGTGTCCCTGTTTGTAGACGATGTGAAGTTAATGAGGAGAATTCAATCAAGGAGGACCAGGCAGTACTACAAAGGGATCTGGACAGGCTTCAGGCCTGGTCCAGAAAATGGCTCCTGGAGTTCATCCCCACCAAGTGCAGCAAAGTCATGAAGAGTGGGGAAGGGGAAAGAAGACTGCAGGCAGAGTATAGTCTAGTGGGTCAAAGACTATGAACTTCACTCAAAGCCATTGTGATGACAGCTTTGAGGGGACTTGAGCTAGAGTTTGTCACCACCATGCTGGCGGAAGATTCATCTGTAAAAACTTGCATTTGTGGTCACAGTAGTGCCTATGTTAACCTTCCTGTTGTGCATACAGTGGACCCTTGGCTAACGATATTAATCTGTTCCTGAGAGCTCATCGTTAGACGAAATTATCATTAGCCGAATTAATTTTCCCCATAAGAAATAATGGAAATCCAATTAATCCGTTCCAGACAGCCAAAAGTATTAAAAAAAATCTTTTTTTTTTTTTCATGAAATATACATTTCCCTACAAAGAAAACAATTAGACATGCACAATAACTATATAAATAAATATTAAAAATAACACTTACCTTTATTGAAGAGTACTGATGAGTGATGAGACACTGTTTTTCTTGAACACTGGGATTTTCAGAATGATACATGAGTAAAGGCTTCACTTTGCAATCCCCACTAGCATTACAACAAAACAAGAAACTTAGCCTGTTTCTTCATAGGCTTGTGTCCTGGGAGTGCCTTTTCCTCCTGAGTAATGTAGGTCCTGTTTGACATTTTCTTCCAGAACAGGTCTGTTTCATCACAATTACTGAAAGTATGATGAGTGATGAGACATTTCCCTACAAAGAAAACAATTAGATTACATGCACAATAACTATATCTGTTTCAAATGAACACTTATTGGGGTTCGAATTTTTCAGCTTTGCCATGCCTTATCACACTGTGTATGCCACTGTGATTCTTGAATCTCTCAAATCAACCTTTGCTGGCCTTAAATTCACCAATATGAGCTCTAGTTCCAGGCATTTTTTCCTGTTTACCTGGGTGTTAGTCAACTGGTGTGGGCCGCATCCTGGGGGACATGATTAAGGATTCCAATGGAAATAAGTTAGTCCTCGATGACTCACTGACTTTTTTGGGTTATCCTGGGTGGCTAACCCTCTGGGGTTAATTGTTTCTCGGTAATTGTTTCTCGTTAAGCCACACCAACAACAGTCTCTCCACATCTTCGAGTAGTACAGCTGACAGTGGTGCAGCAACAGCTGACGGTGGTGCAGCAGCAGCTGACCATGGTACGATAGTATTTCTCACCCTTTTTACCACAGGATTGGCACTAGAAGCTTTCTTTGGGCCTATTGTGCCTTATTTAGCAGTTACAAGCACTATAAACAATGGCTTAATACAAAATGTATCGAATGTATGCATGAAACTGGCTACCCTGGCTTGTAAACAATGATGGCAGGGCAGCTGAGGTGTTCAGGCTGGACAGACAAGTTCAGGACAAATCAAGTTGGGCGAGTTTTTTATCGTTATTCAGGTCAAAATTTTTACGCTCAAGTGCTTCGTAAGGCGGATTTAATGTTATGTGATGCATTCGTTAGCCGAAGGTCCACTGTATTGTAAATATACCTAGTTGGATGAATCTTATTGTAGCCAGCTGGCCCAGTGGCTAACATGTCAGTCTGGAGTTTTACAACCACTTGCCGTGAGATCAATCCCCGCCCGTACCGTGGTTTTTTTTCCTACTGTATCTGATGCAACCCCCTTTACATATGCTGTCTTACATATCTGTATTGTTTTGTTGAGGGTATAATGTGCCTGTGTGGTGTTGAGGGCTATTGCATGCCCTGGTTATGTAGTGGGAAGAAATGGTGGTGGAGCAAAGTGGTCAGAGGTTTCGTACATCAGCCACAAGACATGCCGACCTGCCACTCCCAACAGTCATAATTTTTAAATCAACTGTTCTTGACTAATCTCCACCAAACACTGTTCTTCTCCAGACTGAGGGACTGACCACCTCAAAACTTTAAGGGTGATACATCAGCCACAAGACATGCCGACCTGCCACTCCCAACAGTCATAATTTTTAAATCAACTGTTCTTGACTAATCTCCACCAAACACTGTTCTTCTCCAGACTGAGGGACTGACCACCTCAAAACTTTAAGGGTGATGGACTGATTACATCGTCTTCAAGTCTCTTCTGCTTCTATCAACTTTTCTGTACTCGACTGAAGAAGCCTACTGTGTAGGCGAAACGTTTCGTAATAAAGATACCTAACTGTTGCATATGTGTCTTACCTAACAACCTGTCGGTATTTTATACCATTTTAATGTTCAAAGTGTTCTTGACTAATCTCCACCAAACAGCTCTGAACCCTCTACACATGCATAAAATAAATGAACTCAGACCAACAGTGCATTTAGTAAAAAACAGAAAAAAAAATACATAATTGTAGTTTTTAGAACAGAGAGTTATTAAGTGCAGTATCTGAGCTGTAGTTAGTGTTTTGCAGCTTTTAGATCTGGAATGACTTGGAATAATTGTTATTGATGGCATGTTTCAGGCTTTCACCTCAGTGCAACTGTAATAGTACCTTCATCTGGTACAAAAGGACAGTTCAATGTGGCAGTTACATTTGACCGGGGCAGGATCACCACCTGCAACTGTACCTGCTCAGCTAATGCCTCTTGGTGTTCCCATGTGGTGGCTGTGTGCCTTCACCGAATACACCAGGTCTGTGTTTCTCTACTTTTTCTTTCCTCATAGGTTTGGGTCTGGCAAGACAGTGATAGAGTAAGTGATGGTGAAAGTGTTCTTCTTTTTTGGGGGGTCACCCTACCTCGGTAAGAGGCGGTTGACTGAATGAAAATATGACATTTATCTAAAGATTACAATGCATTCCAAGAATGCTACTAGTTCACAAACGGGGAAACAGTGTGGGCTGTTAGTTTTTTTTTTTTTCTTTTAACACTCCAGTCATCTTCTACTGAGGTAGTGAACCCCCATTCCCCCCACCCCCAAATAAGAAAAAGAAACACCATCACTCATTGAAATATCACAGTTCCTGTGCCCTTCTGATCAGCAGCATCCCTGGAGCATGAGCACTGTGTTTCCTACCTACAAGACTTTGAGTCTGGCTAATTGGACTTGGTATTTGTGTTTGCCAAGATGCTATCCTTAAATTGTTAATAGTATTAATTACCAATTATATCTTTACTAAGATTTTTTTTTTCTTTTACGTAACTCAATGTGTACTGTTGCATTAATTAGGTCATTGATCCTTGACGACTTTACAACCCCAATTTCATTTATTAGCTCTTTGATTCCTTAAGGCTTTATAAGGCTACAATTTCAATTAAGGAGTGGAGATGTTACAATCAGAGGATAATTAGGATTGTGATGTCACCATAATTTTGAATATGGTTCTTTCTTGGATCACCATATCTTGGTGGGTAGCCTTTAAAACACACTTTCTTCATATTTGGTGTACAGTGGACCCTCCCCTAACGAACGCATCACATAACGTTAAATTCGCCTAACAATACATTTTAACGCTAACATTTTGCCTCGGCTAATGCTAAAAAACTCGCCTAACGATATTCGTTCTCGGGTACCAATTAATATCGTTAGGCGAGGGTCCACTGTATTTATTATTTAGCAATAGACAGTATATTATATTATTATAACCTTCATTTATATATTTTTTACAGCCAAGCCAGGTTAAACTTCGTGCCCCAGTCAGTGAGTCATTATCACGGCTACAAAGAGATCAGCTACAAAAGTTTGCTCAGTACCTTATCAGTGAATTGCCACAGCAGATTTTACCTACAGCACAACGGCTCATTGATGAAATCCTCTCTAGTCAAACATCAGATATCAACACTGTAAGTAGTTACTAACTTCATTATTAGTTATTCTCGGTAGGCTAGAATACCTCATGGAGTTGGCATGTTTATAAAAATAATTCTGCATCTTTCCTGGACAATGTCTTGAAATATTTGTATCAGTGCAATTCTTATCCAGGTTTCAGGAGCTCCAGATCCAACTGCAGGTGGCTCAGCAAATGAGCAGATGGCCTGGTGGTTGGACGAAAGTAATTTGCATGAAAACATCCACAAAATTTTGGTGAAATTTTGTGTGCCATCACCAATTGTTTTCAGGTAGGTTTTCTTTTTTCTTTTTTTTTTTCATGTGGAAGTTAACCCTTTCATTGTCTCCTGGTGTTCACATTTAAAAAAAATTCTTCTGAAATGATAGAAAATCTTCATCTGAAAATATGCACAAAAAATTAATCAGGAACTGGCAGAAACACAGGTGGGGGAGCGATAAGGGGTGGAATACTACATGTGAATGTGTTTTCTTCGGATTACCAAAGCTTGGTGGACAGTGGCCATTGTGGTTAAGAAATAGTTAACTTAATTTTTTTTTTTTTTAAACAAGTTGTCTGTCTCCCACCAAGGTAGGGTGACCCAAAAAGAAAATACTTTCATCATCATTCAACACTTTCACCTCACTCATACATAATCACTGTCTTTGCAGAGGTGCTCAGATATGACAGTTTAGAAGTCCCTCCAAACTGTCAATATCCTGGACCCCTCCTTTAAAGTGCATACATTGTACTTCCCATTTCCAGGACTTAAGTCTGACTAACTCTATAATAACTAGTTTCCCTGAATCCCTTCACTAAATATTACCCTGCTCATATTCCAACAGCTCATCAAGTCCCAAAAACCATTCATCTCCATTTACTCCTGTCTAACACACACACACACACTTGTTAGAAGTCCAAGCCCCTCTCCCACAAAACCTCCTATACCCCATCCCTCCAACCTTTTCGAGGACGACCCCTACCCCTCCTTCCTTTCCCTACAGATTTATATGCCCTCCAAGTCATTCTGCTTTGATCCATTCTCTCTAAATGACCAGACCACCTCAACAACCCCTCTTCAGCCCTCTGACTAATACTTTTATTAACTCCACACCTCCTCCTAATTTCCACACTCCGAATTCTCTACATAATATTTATACGACACATTGCCCTTAGACAGGACATCTACATAAGAAAGGAGGAACACTGTAGCAAGCCTGTTGGCCCATACTAGGGAAGTCCTTTAGAGGGAGGGGGTAAAGGAGGTTTTGAGCGTGTTAGATAGGAGTGAATGGGACCTGATGAGCTGTTGGAGTGTGAGCAGGGTAATATTTAGTGAAGAGATTCAGGGAAACCGGTTATTTTTATATAGCCGGACTTGAGTACTGGAAATGGGAAGTACAATGCCTGCACTTTGAAAAAGGGGTTTGGGATATTGGCAGTTTAGAGGGATATGTTGTATATCTTTATATGTAGTATATGCTTCTAAACTGTCGTGTTCCGGGCACCTCTGCAAAAACAGTGATTGTATGTGAGTGTGGTGAAAGTGTTGAATGATGAAAGTATTTTCTTTTTGGGGATCTTCTTTCTTTTTGGGTCACCCTACCTCGGTGGGAGACAGCTGACTTGTTAAAAAAAAAATCCTTTCGAAATCTAAACTTATCTAATTTGGATCCATTATTGCAGGTTCTCTCTTGGAGAGCTATCCTCAAGGCCTTATTTATATCCCCTTTGTTAATACCCATCTTCCACTTGTACACTTTGATCATGTCTCCCCTCATCCTTCGTCTTACAAGTGAATGTAGTTTAAGAGTCTTCAATCATTCTTCATACGGAAGATTTCTAATGCTATGTATTAATTTAGTCATTCTTCACTGAATGTTCTCCAACGAATCCATATCCATTCTGTAATATGGAGACCAGAACTGAGCTGCATAATCTAGGTGAGGCCTTACTAATGATGTATAAAGCTACAGTATAACCTCTGCCTCTTCGCTGCGGCATTTGCAACCCAAGCTTCACACCTTTTTTTCTTCATCAGTTCTATGGTTAACCTCATCCTTCATAAACCCATCCGCTGACAAGTCAGCTCCCAAATATCTGAAAACATTCACTTCTTCCATACTTGCTCTCTCCAATGTGATATCCAATTTTTCTTTATCTAAATCATTTGATACCCTCATCACCTTACTCTTACCTATGTTCTCTTCCAACTTTCTACCGTTACACACCCTCTCAAACTCGTCTACTACCCTTTACAACTTTTCTTGAGAATCTCCCATAAGCACAGTATCATCAGCAGAAAGTAACTGTGTCAACTCCCATTTTGTACTTGATTTTCCATAATTTAATCCCACTCCTCTCCCCAACACCCTAGCATTTACTTCTTTTACAACCCCATCCATAAATATATTAAACAACCATGGTGACATTACACATCTCTGTCTAAGACTTACTTTTACCGGGAAGTAATCTCCCTCTCTCCTCACACCCTAACCTGAGCCTCACTATCCACATAAAAAAACTGTACAGCATTTAGTAACTTGCTACCTATTCCATACACTTACAACATCTGCCACATTGCTCTCCTATCCACTCTATCATATGCCTTTTCTAAATCCATAAATGCAGTGAAAACTTCCCTACCTTTATCTAAATACTGTTCACATATATGCTTCGATGTAAACACTTGATCTACACATCCCCTACCTACTCTAAAGCCTTCTTGCTCATCTGCAATCCTGCTCTCTGTCTCACCTCTAGTTTCTTTCAATAATAACCCTACTGTACACTTTTCCTGGTATGCTCAGTAAACTAATTCCCCTATAATTTTTACAATCTCTTTTGTCCCCCTTCCCTTTATATAAATGGACTATACATGCTCTCTGCCAATCCCTAGGTACCTTCCCCTCTTTCATATATTTATTAAACAAAAAACCAACCACTCCAACACTATATCCCCCCTGCTTTTCTGTCTTGATCCTGTCAGTTCCAGCTGCTTTACCCCCTTTCATTCTACGAAATGCCTCATGCTCCTTCCCCACACTCACATCTTGCTCTTCTTCACTCCTAAAAAATGTTATACCTCCCTGGCCAGTGCATGAAATTATCGCCTCCCTTTCTTCATCGACATTTAAAAGTTCCTCAAAATATTCACGCCATCTACTCAGTACCTCCAGCTCCCCATGTACTAACTCCCCTACTCTGTGTTTAACTGACAAATTCATATGTTCCCTAGGCTTTTTTAGCTTGTTTATCCTCACACAAACTGTGTGAGGAACCTCCCGTATGATCATACAGAATGTGAAAAAGACTTGGGAGTCATGTTAAGCAGAAATCTAAAGCCAAGACAGCAGTGCCTTAGTGTGCGCAACAAGGCCAACAGATTACTTGGATTTATCTCAAGAAGTATAGGTAACAGAAGTCCAAAAGTTATTTTACAGCTCTATACATCACTAGTGAGGCCTCATTTAGATTATACCTCCCGTATGAAGATAGACTTAAAGCCTTAAATCTCCACTCTCTTGAGAGGCGTAGAATGAGGGGAGATATCATTGAAGTGTATAAGTGGATGACGGGCATAAACAAGGGAGACATTAATAAAGTACTGAGGGTGTCGAACCAGGTAAGAACCAGGAATAATGGATTTAAGTTGGATAAATTTAGATTTAGAAAGGACATAGGTAAGTAAAGGTTTTCTAACAGAGTTGTAGATGCGTGGAACAGTCTTCCCAGTGGGGTGATAGAGGCTAGGACCTTGGGTAGCTTTAAGAAGAGACTGGACAAATATATGAGTGGGAGGGGCCGGGTTTGATTGGTGTCATTGGGTACGGGAGTTATTTCTTGGGAAGCTTTAGGTAGTAGTCGTTTTGATAAGGACTTGCCTCGCATGGGCCAGTAGGCCTTCTTATGTTCTTATGTTTAATGTCACATTCAGGGTTTTAAATTGTTCCAAGTAGATAGAAGTGTCGGGAAGGGGGGTGGGGTGGCATTGTATGTCCGAGATCGCTTGAACTGTTGCATAAAAACGGGTATTAAGTCTGAAGTAACACATACAGAGTCTGTTTGGATAGAATTTTCAGAGGGGCATGAAAAATTAATTTTAGGTGTGATGTACCGTCCCCCAAATTTAGATAGGGACCAGGGGAGACTACTATGGGAGGAAATTGTTAGGGCCACAAGGCACGATAACGTAGTAATTCTAGGAGACTTTAACTTTAGTCATGGTATAAACCTTGGTAATAAGTACCGACAAGTTGGTTTAGAAAGACACGTAAGCAAACACTATAACATATTTATTAGAAAACGTTTCGGTCCTGAGACCGAACGTTTCTAATAAATATGTTATAGTGTTTGCTTACGTGTCTTTCTAAACCAACTTTAGTTATATTGATTGGAATTTCTTGACTGGGAATTTAGAATCATACAACTTCTTAGAAGTAGTTCAGGATTGTTTTTTGAAGCAGTTTGTGACAGAACCTACAAGGGGTAATAACCTGCTTGAACATTAAAATGGTATAAAATACCGACAGGTTGTTAGGTAAGACACACATGCAACAGTGTACTTAGTCCAAAAGTTATTTTACAGCTCTATACATCACTAGTGAGGCCTCATTTAGATTATGCTGCTCAGTTTTGGTCTCCTTATTACAGGATGGACATAGACTCATTAGAGAGCATACGGAGAAGAATGACTAAAATGATTTACTGTGTAAGGAACCTCCCGTATGAAGATAGACTTAAAGCTTTAAATCTCCACTCTCTGGAGAGGAGTAGAATGAGAAGAGATATCATTGAAGTGTATAAGTGGATGACAGGCATAAACAAGGGAGATATTAATAAAGTACTGAGGGTGTCGAACCAGGTAAGAACCAGAAATAATGGATGTGAGTTGGATAAGTTGGATTTAGAAAGGACATAGGTAAGTACTGGTTTTCTAACAGAGTTGTAGATGCGTGGAACAGTCTTCCCAGTGGGGTGATAGAGGCTAGGACCTTGGGTAGCTTTAAGAAGAGACTGGACAAATATATGAGTGGGAGGGGCTGGGTTTGATTAGTGTCATGGGGTACCGAATTATTTCTTGGGTGGCTTTAGGTAGAGATCGTTTTGATAAGGACCTGCCTCGTATGGGCCAGTAGGCCTTCTGCAGTGTTCCTACATTCTTATGTTCTTGTTTTCATCAAAATTTCTTGCCAGTGTCTCTCCCACTCTATCATCTGCTCTCCTTTTGTATTCTCTCACTACTCTCTTCACCTTTCTTTTACTCTCCATATACTCTGCTCTTCTTAAAACACTTCTGCTTTGTAAAAACCTTTCATAAGGTACTTTTTTCTCTTTTATCACACCCTTTACTTCATTATTCCACCAATAACTTCTCTTTTCTCCTACACCCACCTTGCTATAGCCACAAACTTCTGCCCCAGATTCTGATACTGCATTTTTAAAACTGTTCCAACCCTCTTCAACCCTCCCACTACTCATACTTGCACTAGCACACCTTTCTGCCAATAGTTGCTTATATCTCTCCCTAACTTCCTCCTCCCTTAGTTTATACACTTTCACCTCTCTCTTACCTGCTGTTGCCAGTTTCCCTTTGTCCCATATACCTCTTACTCTAACTGTAGCTACAACTAAATAATGATCCGATATATCAGTTGCCCCTCTATAAACATGTATATCCTGAAGGCTACCCATTAGCCTTTTATCCACCAGCGCATAATCTAACAAACTACTTTCATTATGTGTTATAATCATGCCTTGTATACTTATTTATCCTCCTTTTCATAAAATATGTAATTTTTTTTTTTAACAAGTCGGCCGTCTCCCACTGAAGCAGGATGACCCAAAAGAAAGAAAAAATCTCCAAAAAGAAAATACTTTAATCATTCGGCACTTTCACCTCACTCACACATAATCACTGTTTTTGCAGAGGTGCTCAGAATACAACAGTTTAGAAGCATATACATATAAAGATACACAACATATCCCTCCAAACTGCCAATATCCCAAACCCCTCCTTTAAAGTGCAGGCATTGTACTTCCCATTTCCAGTACTCAAGTCTGGCTATATAAAAATAACCGGTTTCCCTGAATCCCTTCACTAAGTATTACCCTGCTCACACTCCAACAGCTTTGTCAGGTCCCAAATACCATTCGTCTCCATTCACTCCTATCTAACATGCTCACATATGCTTGCTGGAAGTCCAAGCCCCTCACCCACAAAACCTCCTTTACCCCCTCCCTCCAACCTTTTCGAGGATGACCCCTACCCAGTCTTCCTTCCCCTACAGATTTATACGCTCTCCATGTCATTCTACTTTGATCCATTCTCTCTAAATGACCAAACCACCTCAACAACCCCTCTTCAGCCCTCTGACTAATACTTTTATTAACTCCACACCTTCTCCTAATTTCCACACTCCGAATTCTCTGCATAATATTTACACCACACATTGCCCTTAGACAGGACATCTCCACTACCTCCAACCCACCTTTCTGCTAGTAGTTGCTTATATCTCACCCTAACTTCCTCCTCCTGTAGTTTATACCCTTTTACTGCCCTCTTACTTGCTGTTGGCATTTTCCTTTTGTCTCATCTACCTCTTACTCTAACTATAGCTACGACTAAATAATGATCCAATATATCAGTTGCCCCTCTATAAACATGTACATCCTGAAGCCTACCCTTCAACTTTTTATCCACCAATATATAATCTAACAAACTCCTTTCATTACGTGCTATATCATATCTCGTATACTTACTTATCCTCTTTTTCATAAAATATGTACAGGTCCGCCATCACAAATCCGGCAATCAGACATCCGGTTCCATCAGTTATTCGGCACTAATTTTGGCTAGTGTAATTTCAAATATCCAGGATCACCACACCAACCTGCTGGTACTGTTTGGTGGTGCTTTTTGCTGCATAAATAATTGCAGTTTCTTTTTCTCCATTTATTGTTATAAACTGCTTACTTTTAGCCCTAGCCATGATTCCAACAAATAAAAGAAATGCTTCTCATTGTGTAATGCACCTACAGAGTACATTGTCCATTAAAGATAAGGTGGCTTTGAAGCCACTGTTGGTTGCCATGAGCTCAGTCTCGTGATGCAGGGGAATATGCTTTATTATTACGCTAATATGAACACTACGGCCTATTTGTCTATCACAGTTGATCTAATATGACATAATGAACAATATAAATAACATACAAACATGTTAAATACTCCAGAATGAATAATATTTGGCATAATACTGAGCAGTTCAACGGAGGTATGAAGAGGATGTGGGATACAAGTACCATTCTCCTATCCCTGCCTTGGGGGCTTATATTAGAGAAAACAGAGTACAGCATAGGGCTGTGATATGCATTCGTTCTGCACCATAAAACTGAAACAGCTATTTTCTCTACATAGATTATCACACATAGCAGCATGTGTGTAGAGAACCTAGGATAACCCAAAAAAGTCAAAGTGGCTTATTTCTAGTACCTGGCTTGGGCTAGCTGTATATGATTTTTGGTAAATATTCGATTCCCAGCCAGGGTAGAAACATAGGGTGTGTTTCTTTACACCTGTTGTCTATGCACACCCATCAATAAATGGGTTCCTGGGTGTTAGTGGACTGGTGTGGGTGTTGTCCTGGGACACTGACCTAATTTGCCTGAAATGCTTAGCATAATAAGGGCTTTCTATATGTAGTAGCAATGTCACTGATGTCACCTAGGCCTGTATACCATGAGCTTGTAGTAAACAAAGATATTATTTTTATTTTTTTTTTCAACATACCGGCCGTATCCCACCAAGGCAGGGTGGCCCAAAAAGAAAAAGGGAAAGTTTCAATTTTTAAATTTAGTAATATATACAGGAGAAGGGGTTACTAGCCCCTTGCTCCCGGCATTTTAGTCACCTCTTACGACACACATGGCTTACGGAGGAAGAATTCTGTTCCACTTCCCCATGGAGATCAGAGGAAATAAACAAGAACAAGAACTAGAAAGAAAATAGAATAAAACCCAGAGGGGTGTGTATATATATGCTTGTACACATATGTGTAGTGTGACCTAAGTGTAAGTAGAGATAGCAAGACGTACCCGAAATCTTGCATGTTTATGAGACAGACAAAAGACACCAGCAATCCTACCATCATGTAAAACAATTACAGGCTTTCGTTTTACACTCACTTGGCAGGACGGTAGTACCTCCCTGGGCAGTTGCTGTCTACCAACCTACTACCTACATATTATTATTACTATAATTATTATTTTTTTCTCTCAGTTGTTTGTTGGGCTATCTTATTGAAACTTGGGCAATGTATGATGGAAAGATGCTTCATAACGTACACTAAAAATGAAGGAAATCAGACCATAAATAACGGAGTTCACTTCTCAGCCATTAATGACCCAGTAGCGGTATATATTCGTATGGTTTTTGTGGTTGTATTCTCATTTTTTGGTCTCATTTGATAGAATGGAAGACATATTACAGAAATAGATATGATTTTGATTGCTTTCATGATGAAAAGTACCTTGAAATTGAGCTCAAAGTAGCAGAAATGTTCAATTCTTTAGTGATGTTCAAAAGTAAACAAATGACGTCAGTGTCTTCGTTTGCGTCTGCCAGTCCAAATTCCAATACGCAGTCAAGAATGGATTGACATTATTTATACAATTACTATTACAATACAGGTCACTCTCCACATATGCAACGGTTAGGGGATCAAGAACCTCGCGAATGTTGAAAAATCGCGAATGTTTGGTGTCCAAATATATTGCAGGGAAATATAATAATAGCATTTACTTAGCCTAACAATACTGCTTCCTTAACCCTTTCAGGATCCAGAGGCCAAATTTCAAAGTGCACACCAGTGTCCAAGAATTAAAAAAAAAATAATTTTGTTAATTTTATTATGAAATGGTAGAGAATCTTTTTCTGAAGGTAATAAAACAAGAAGTATGAAATTTGATGGAAAACTGACTAAATTATGCTCTTGCGAATTTTGATGTGCTAGCGATATTTACGCACCGGCGATTTTGCTGACTTTGACTCCCATTTTAGGCCAATTACCTTATTCCAGCCAACCAAATTCTTAGCTATTTCACTTCTATTACTTCTATTCTATCGATTGAGCACAAGAAATCACCAACTCAACTGTTTCAACTACAAAATAAAGTGATTGGAAATTGGTAATTTGGCCAATTTAGTTCAAAGTTCAAAATATTCCAATTTCAAAATAGGGTCCAGAATAAACAATGCAGACATTCCTGGCACTAAACTAACATTCCCTCTGTTTATTAGCTACATTTTCAGGCTTTACAAATGAATTCCATTTTGATTTTAATTCATATAATGAATTTTTATTCAAACCAAAAAATAGAAGATTTACTGTCATGCAATATTGTAATAATTGTATAAATAATATCAGCACATTTGTGAACATTGGCAAAAATTTAACATTTCCGCTACTTTGAGCTCAGTTTCAAGCCATTTTCAATACCGAAACCAATCAAAATCATCTCTATTTCTGTAACATATCTTTCATTCTATCAAATGAGACCAAAAAATTGCAAATACAAATATAAAAAACATAGGAAAAACACTGCAAATTTGCTGTTTTAATAAAAAATTATGGTCTCAGTTTTTTTTCCTCTCATTATGCACTGTGTGCTGCAGGATTTGTTTTATGTAGTACACACATGCCACACAGATATATTCTCTCATATCTAGTCCCAAATTTACCACTCACAGCTTATCAGAGTGAGCTGAGCTCATGGCATAGATCTACAGTTTGGACCCTCAACGTAAAGCCGTAGATCTACAGCATGGACCCTGAAAGGGTTAACCTCTTGAACCATGAACAATCATAAAACACATGAAAACATCGTAAAATATTGTACTAGTGCCAGCCCTTTGGTAAAGAAGGTGAGAAAGACTAGAATTCAAGAAAGAACTCATAACAGAGTATCGAAGTGGAGGAGGAAGAGAGAGGGGAGAATGTGCCTTCTCCAGTGATTCAGTGATTCTACGATACGTATGATACTAAAGCAGCATGAGCTGATAAAGGCTGATAACGTAGTAAGTTAGGCGATTAATCGATAGAAAAAGGACAGCACGAACCTAACTCCTCCAGTGTTATTGGAGTTATATAGGGCGACTGACAACACCGCCGTCTCTAGTCTATACCGCCTCTACCACCACTATGTAAGGCTTATGTCTCAGTGGCCCTTATACACCCAACAACACCAACACAACACTCGTGACATAATGACGTATATGTATATGACGTATATGACGTATACGTATAATGAGTATATGTCATGTTTCTATGTTATTAATATTGTTTATTATGTCATATTAGATGAATTGTGATAGATAAATAAGCTGTAGAATTGATATTAGTGTCATATTGAAGGACTATCTTGTCCTATCTTCAAACAAACTCTGCCACCGCCGCAATTCCTAACGTATGTAATGATGTTTTTTAAATATGATTGGGCGGCTGGGATTTCGCGAATGTTCAAAGCTCGCAAAAGTGGAAAATGCGAATGTTGTGGGAGACTTGTAATGCAGTAGTCTGCATAACAGTAAATCTTCTATTTTTTGTGTGAATAAAAATTCCAAATGGTAAGCAAGAGTATGATAAGAGGGGCCTGGAGCTGTGACTAATGAACAGAAATGTTATTTTAGTGCTAGGAATGTCTGCATTGTTTATTCTGGACCCTATTTTGAAATTGGCATCTGTTGAAATTTGTGTGAAATTGGCCAAATTGCCAATTTCTGACCACTTTATTGGATAGTTGAAATAGGTAAATGGGCAGTTTCTTGTACTCAGTTGACAGAATAGAAGTAAGTAAATACATAAGTCTATTCAGATATACACAAAAACAGTTACGTAAATTATCATACATAGCAGCGTATGTATGGAGAACCTAGGATAACCCAAAAAAAGTCCAAGTGACTTATTTCCAGTACCTGGCTTGGGCTTGCCATATATGATTTTTGGTAAATATTTCTTTTTTCTCAGTTGTTTGTTTACCTGGAGAGAGTTCTGGGGGTCAACGCCCCTGCGGCCTGGTCTGTGACGAGGCCTCATGGTGGATCAGAGCCTGATCAACCAGGCTGTTACTGCTGGCTGCACGCAATCCAACGTACGAGCCACAGCCTGGCTGGTCAGGTACCAACTTTAGGTGCTTGTCCAGTGCCTGCTTGAAGACAGCCAGGGGTCTATTGGTAATCCTCCTTATGTATGCTGGGAGGCAGTTGAACAGTCTTGGGCCCCTGACACTTATAGTGACACCCCTGCTTTTCATTGGGGGGATGTTGAATCGTCTGCCGAGTCTTTTGATTTCGTTGTGAGTGATTTTCGTGTGCAAGTTCGGTTCTAGTCCCTCTAGGATTTTCCAGGTATATATAATCATGTATCTCTCCCGCCTGCATTCCAGGGAGTACAGGTTCAGGAACTTCAAGCGCTCCCAGTAATTAAGGTGTTTTATCTCCGTTATGCGCGCCATGAAGGTTCTCTGTGCATTTTCTAGGTCAGCAATTTCACCTGTCTTGAAAGGTGCTGTTAGTGTGCAGCAGTATTCTAGCCTAGATAGAACAAGTGACCTGAAGAGTGTCATCATGGGCTTGGCATCCCTAGTTTTGAAGGTTCTCATTATCCATCCTGTCATTTTTCTAGCAGATGCGATTGATACAATGTTATAGTCCTTGAAGGTGAGATCCTCCAACATGATCACTCTCAGGTCTTTAACGTTGGTTTTTTGCTCTATTTCGTGGCCTGAATTTGTTTTGTACTCTGATGAAGTTTTAATTTCCTCATGTTTACCATATCTGAGTAATCGAAATTTCTCATTGTTGAACTTCATATTGTTTTCTGCAGCCCATTGAAAGATTTGGTTGATGTCTGCCTGGAGCCTTGCAGTGTCTGCAATGGAAGACACTGTCATTCAGATTTGGGTGTCATCTGCAAAGGAAGACACGGTGCTGTGGCTGACATCCTTGTCTATGTCAGATATGAGGATGAGAAACAAGATGGGAGCGAATACTGTGCCTTGTGGAACAGAGCTTTTCACCGTAGCCGCCTCAGACTTTACTCTGTTGACTACTACTCTTTGTGTTCTGTTTGTGAGGAAATTATAGATCCATCTACCAACTTTTCCTGTTATTCCTTTAGCACGCATTTTGTGCACTATTATGCCATGGTCACACTTGTCTAAGGCTTTTGCAAAGTCTGTATATATTACATCTGCATTCTTTTTATCTTCTAGTGCATCTAGGACCTTGTCATAGTGATGCAGTAGTAGGGACAGACAGGAGCGACCTGCTCTAAACCCACGTTGCCCTGGGTTTTGTAATTGATGGGTATCGAGATGGGTGGCAATCTTGCTTCTTAGGAACCTTTCAAAGATTTTTATGATATGGGATGTTAGTGCTATTGGTCTGTAGTTCTTTGCTATTGCTTTACTGTTCCTTTTGTGGGGTGGGGCTATGTCTGTTGTTTTTAGTAACTGTGGGACGACCCCCGTGTCCATGCTCCCTCTCCATAGGATGGTAAAAGCACGTGATAGGGGCTTCTTGCAGTCTGGGGCAGAGTGCATGAGCATGTCAATTATTGCCTGTTTGAAGTCATTTGGCATCAGGATAACATCAGATAGGCTTGTGTTTTCCAAATTCTGTGGCTCTCTCATAAAAATTCATTTAGATCTTCGACTCTCGGTCTGGTTAGCGGCTTGCTAAAAACTGAGTCATATTGGGACTTGAGAAGCTCACTCATTTCCTTGCTGTCATCTGTGTAGGACCCATCTTGTTTAAGTAGGGGACCAATACTGGATGTTGTTCTCAACTTTGATTTGGCATAAGAAAAGAAGTACTTTGGGTTTCTTTTGATTTCATTTATGGCTTTAAGTTCTTCCCGCAATTCCTGACTCCTATAAGATTCCTTTAGCTTTAGTTCGATGTTTCCTATTTCTCTGACCAGTGTCTCCCTGCGCATTTCAGATATATTGGCCTCTTTTAGCCGCTCTGTTATTCTTTTCAGTCCCCTGTAAAGGGAGCGCCTGTCTCTTTCTATTTTACATCTCCGTCTCCTTTTTCTCAAAGGAATAAGCCTTGAGCATACATTGAGTGCCACAGAGTTAATCTGTTCTAGGCATAAGTTGGGGTCTGTGTTTGGCTATCTTATTGAACTTGGGCAGTGTATGATGGAAAGATGCTTCTTAACGTACACCAAAAATGAAAAAAAAAAAAGGACAATAAATAAGGGAGTTCAGTTCTTAGTCATTAGCTGCCTCTTTGCAGTATATTTTTGTATGGTGTTTGTGGTTCTATTCTCATTATTTTTGGTCTCATTTGATAGAATGGAAGATACAGTGGACCCCCGCATAGCGACCTTAATCCGTGCAAGAGGGCTGGCTGTTATGCGAAATGTTCGGTATGCGAATGAATTTTCCCCATAAGAAATAATGGAAATCAAATTAATCCGTGCAAGACACCCAAAAGTATGAAAAAAAAATTTTTACCACGTGAAATATACATTTTCCTACACACAAAGAGAAGGATACATGCACAATAGTAGAGTAGTACATGCACAATATATATTGTGCATGTACTACTCTACTAAATGAAGAATAAATGACACTTACCTTTATTGAAGATGTAGCAATGACTGATGAGACACTGTGTCCTGGGAGTGCCTTTTCCTCCTGAGTACTGTAGGTCCTGTTTGGTATTTTCTTCCAGAACAGGCCTTATCACACTGCGTATGCCACTACGATTCTTAAATCTCTCAAACCATCCTTTGCTGGCTCTAAATTCACCAATATGAGCACTAGTTCCAGGCATTTTTCCCTGTTCACCTGGGTGTTAGTCGACTGGTGTGGGTTGCATCCTGGGAGACAAGATTAAGGACCCCAATGGAAATAAGTTAGACAGTCTTCGATGACACTGACTTTTTTGGGTTATCCTGGGTGGCAAATCCTCTGGGGTTAATTGTTTCTTGGTATTCTCAATAAGCCACACCAACAACGGTGCTACAGCAGCAGCAGACGATGCTACAGCAGCAGCAGCAGCTGACGGTGGTACAGCAGCAACAGACGATGCTACAGCAGCAACAGACTATGCTACAGCAGCAGCAGACGATGCTACAGCAGCAACTGACGATGTTACAGCAGCAGCAGACGATGCTACAGCAGCAGCAGCAGCTGACGGTGGTACAGCAGCAACAGACGATGTTACAGCAGCAGCAGACGATGCTACAGCAGCAGCAGCAGCTGACGATGCTACAGCAGCAACAGACGATGCTACAGCAGCAGCAGACGATGCTACAGCAGCAACTGACGATGTTACAGCAGCAGCAGACGATGCTACAGCAGCAGCAGCAGACGATGCTACAGCAGCAGCAGCAGCTGACGGTGGTACAGCAGCAACAGACGATGCTACAGCAGCAACAGACGATGCTACAGCAGCAGCAGACGATGCTACAGCAGCAACTGACGATGTTACAGCAGCAGCAGACGATGCTACAGCAGCAGCAGACGATGCTACAGCAGCAGCAGCAGCAGACGATGCTACAGCAGCAGCAGCAGCTGACGGTGGTACAGCAGCAACAGACGATGCTACAGCAGCAACAGACGATGCTACAGCAGCAGCAGACGATGCTACAGCAGCAGCAGACGATGCTACAGCAGCAGCAGACGATGCTACAGCAGCAGCAGACGGTACTACAGCAGCAGCAGCAGCTGACGGTGGTACAGCAGCAGCAGCTGACAGTGCAGCAGCAGCTGACAGTGCAGCAGCAGCTGACAGTGGTACAGCAGCAGCAGCAGCTGTACCACCAATAGTAGCGATGGTTGATTGGGGTTTATTATACAACCTGGCCAGCTCGGAGACACGCACTACACTTTCATACTTATCAATGATCTTTTTCTTCATCTCCATAGTAATTCTCACCCTTATTGCTGTAGGGTTGGCACTAGAAGCTTTCTTGGGGCCCATGGTCACTTATTTTCCAGAAAAAATCACCAAAAACACTGTAATAATACGACATGTTCCGATTGTATGCTTGGATGTTACAGCGGAGGCTGGCTGGTAAACAATGCCACCGGCGGAACATGTGAGCGTGGCTCAGGCCGCACATTGGACGCGTCTCGGACGAAGGGCGGTGAGCGGGTTTTTGGGCGGTATGCGAGGCAAAATTTTTGTGATCAAACCGTCCGGTATGCGGATTGTACGGTATGCGATGCGTCCGGTATGCGGGGGTCCACTGTATACAGTGGACCCCCGAGTTTCGTGATTAATCCGTTCCAGAGAGTCTGCCGACTGGCGAAATTCACGGTTGGCAAATCTATTTTCCCCATAAGAAATAATGGAAACCCAATTAATCCATTTCAGACAGCCAAAAAGTATTAACAAAAAATAATTTTTTTTTAAAGATTAACCCTTTGAGGGTCGACAGGCCCTCTCCGAGACTCGTTCTCAGGGTCGGCCAAATTAAAAAAAAAAAATTCTTTTGAAAAGATAGAGGATCTTTTCCCGATCATAATGACACCAAAAGTATGAAATTTGATGGAAAACTTACGGAATTATGCTCTCGCGAAGTTAGTGGTCTCGGCGATGTTTACACATCGGCGATTTTGCCCACTTTGAGCTCCATTTTCGGCCAATTCCACTGTACTAGTTGACAAAAAACATGAAAATTTCGCTAGAACTCCATTTTTTCTATCGAATGAGTGAAAGAAACCACCCATTTACCAATTTCAACTATCCAGTACAGTGGTCAGATTTTAGCAATTTTGCCAATTTCACACAAATTTCAAAAGATGCCAATTTCCGAATAGGGTCCAGAATAAACAAGAAAGACATTCCTGGCACTAAAATGACATTTCCTTTGTTCATTAGTCACGTCTCAAGGCCCCTCTTACATTCTATTGATTTCCACTTTGAATTTTTATTCTCACAAAAAATAGAAGATTTACTGTTATGCAAACTACTGCATTAGTGTAAAAAATGGTATAAATAATATTGGCACACTTGCGAAAGAATATTTGACTCACCAGTTGATGTGTATTGGACGCTTGGCATGATTTGTTTACTTTTGAACTTTGGTAAAAATTGATCATTTCTGCTACTTTGAGTTCAATTTCAAGGTACTTTTCATTGTAAAACCAGTCAAAATCATCTCAATTTCTGTAATATGTCTTCCATTCTATAAAATGAGACCAAGAAAACTAGAATACAACAATAAATACCATACAAAAATACAGGGCAAAGTTGCTGTTTTATTCCAAAAAAACGGTCAAAGTTTTTTTTTTCTCATTATGCACTGTGTGCTGCAGGATTTTTTTTATACTGTGCACACTGACCACATAGACCCATTCTTTCATATGTAGGCCTACCAGCTTTCTCCCACTAGATTTGAGGGCGCTAGAATTTAGGCGTACTAGTACGTCAAAAACCATGGGTCGTAAGCCGTACTAGTATGGCCGAAACCCTCAAAGGGTTAAATATAGATTTACATACAGAAAACAATGACAAATAAATATAAAGCACTAATAAAATGGATAAATGAACATTTAACATCACACTTAACCTTTATTAATTCTTTTTGGTGTAGGAGGAAGGAAGGAGGCAAGAGGAAGGCGAGTTTATTATGCTTCAATATGACGCTAATATCATCTCTACGACTTACTTACCTATCACAATTCATCTAATATGACATTATAAACAATATTAATAACATAGAAACATGATATATACTCTAGAATGAATAAAATATGTTATAATGTATGAGAGGATTAAATGGTGTAAGTGTTGTTTAAGGGCCACCACTGAGAGAAGCCGTGTTGGTGGCGGTGGAGGTTTTGGCCACCACCACCACACTTAAACAATGTATGTAATTTATAAATAAGAAATATTTACATTTTAATTTATAAATAAGTAAGTTTATTCAGGTATACACAACTACAGTTACATACGTAGATTATCATACATAGCAGCATATGTGTAAAGTACCCAGGATAACCCAAAAAATTCAAGAGTGACATATTTCTGCTGATGTTATGAATGAAAAGAAGTTGGATGTCCTGGCCCTAAGCGAAACAAAGCTGAAGGGGGTAGGGGAGTTTCGGTGGGGGGAAATAAATGGGATTAAATCTGGAGTATCTGAGAGAGTTAGAGCTAAGAAAGGGGTAGCAGTAATGTTGAAGGATCAGTTATGGAAGGAGAAAACAGAATATGAATTTGCAAATTCAAGGATTATGTGGATTAAAGTAAAGGTTGGATGCGAAAAGTGGGTCATAATAAGCGTGTATGCACCTGGAGAAGAGAGGAATGTAGAGGAGAGAGAGAGAGAGATTTTGGGAGATGTTAAGTGAATGTATTGGAACCTTTGAACCAAGTGAGAGAGTAATTGTGGTAGGGGACCTGAATGCTAAAGTAGGAGAAACTTATAGAGACGGTGTGGTAGGTAAGTTTGGGGTGCCAGGTGTAAATGATAATGGGAGCCCTTTGATTGAACTTTGTATAGAAAGGGGTTTAGTTATAGGTAATACATATTTTAAGAGAAAGAGGATAAATAAGTATACAAGATATGATGTAGGGCGAAATGACAGTAGTTTGTTGGATTATGTATTGGTAGATAAAAGACTGTTTAATAGACTTCAGGATGTACATGTTTATAGAAGGGCCACAGATATATCAGATCACTTTTTAGTTGTAGCTACACTGAGAGTAAAAGGTAGATGGAATACAAGGAGAATAGAAGCATCAGGGAAGAGAGAGGTGAAAGTTTATAAACTAAAAGAGGAGGCAGTTAGGGTAAGATATAAACAGCTATTGGAGGATAGATGGGCTAATGAGAGCATAGGCAATGGGGTCAAAGAGGTATGGGGTAGGTTTAAAAATGTAGTGTTAGAGTGTTCAGCAGAAGTTTGTGGTTACAGGAAAGTGGGTGCGGGAGGGAAGAGGAGCGATTGGTGGAATGATGATGTAAAGAGAGTAGTAAGGGAGAAAAAGTTAGCATATGAGAAGATTTTACAAAGTAGAAGTGATGCAAGGAGGGAAGAGTATATGGAGAAAGAGAGAGAGGTTAAGAGAGTGGTAAAGCAATGTAAAAAGAGAGCAAATGAGAGAGTGGGTGAGATGTTATCAACAAATTTTGTTGAAAATAAGAAAAAGTTTTGGAGTGAGATTAACAAGTTAAGGAAGCCTAGAGAACAAATGGATTTGTCAGTTAAAAATAGGAGAGGAGAGTTATTAAATGGAGAGCTAGAGGTATTGGGAAGATGGAGGGAATATTTTGAGGAATTGTTAAATGTTGATGAAGATAGGGAAGCTGTGATTTCATGCACGTATAGGGCAAGGAGGAATAACATCTTGTAGGAGTGAGGAAGAGCCAGTTGTGAGTGTGGGGGAAGTTCGTGAGGCAGTAGGTAAAATGAAAGGGGGTAAGGCAGCTGGGATTGATGGGATAAAGATAGAAATGTTAAAAGCAGGCGGGGATATAGTTTTGGAGTGGTTGGTGCTATTATTTAATAAATGTATGGAAGAGGGTAAGGTACCTAGGGATTGGCAGAGAGCATGCATAGTTCCTTTGTATAAAGGCAAAGGGGACAAAAGAGAGTGCAAAAATTATAGGGGGATAAGTCTGTTGAGTATACCTGGTAAAGTGTATGGTAGTCATTATTGAAAGAATTAAGAGTAAGACGGAGAATAAGATAGCAGATAAACAAGGAGGCTTTAGGAAAAGTAGGGGGTATGTGGACCAGGTGTTGACAGTGAAACATATAAGTGAACAGTATTTAGATAAGGCTAAAGAGGTTTTTGTGGCATTTATGGATTTGGAAAAGGCATATGACAGGGTGGATAGGGGGGCAATGTGGCAGATGTTGCAGGTGTATGGTATAGGAGGTAGGTTACTGAAAGCAGTGAAGAGTTTTTACGAGGATAATGAGGTTCAAGTTAGGGTATGTAGGAAAGAGGGAGATTATTTCCCAGTAAAAGTAGGCCTTAGACAAGGATGTGTGATGTCACCGTGGTTGTTTAATATATTTATAGATGGGGTTGTAAGAGAAGTAAATGCGAGGGTCTTGGCAAGAGGCGTGGAGTTAAAAGATAAAGAATCACACATAAAGTGGGAGTTGTCACAGTTGCTCTTTGCTGATGACACTGCTCTTGGGAGATTCTGAAGAGAAGTTGCAGAGGTTGGTGGATGAATTTGGTAGGGTATGTAAAAGAAGAAAATTAAAAGTGAATACAGGAAAGAGTAAGGTTATGAGGATAACAAAAAGATTAGGTGATGAAAGATTGGATATCAGATTGGAGGGAGAGAGTATGGAGGAGGTGAATGTATTCAGATATTTGGGAGTGGACGTATAACGGGATTATTTGGTAGTATGGTAGTGGGGTTCAAATGATACGTGTCTTCGGAGGCTTCCTTGTTTATTTAAATTGTCCTGGTGGGTACACAGGCTTGTGTTGTGCCCATGGCCCAGGAAGGGCCATCCCACGAGAGAGAGCTACTAGTACTTGTGTCTTGCTGCTAGGCCGCTGTGTGAGTGAGGCAGAGGCAAGGGCAGGCAGGCTGGCATGCCCACCGAGAGGCCTGGCTACAGAGGGCAACACTGAGTGGCGCGAAATATGAACTAAGCTGACAGACAGCATGGGCTGTCTGTGCAGACAGTACAGGCTGTCTACATACGCTCGGCCACCTACCGCGCGTCGTCCCGACGCGACAATACTGGTGGTAAAAGGAGCTCGGTCTCTCTCTCGTAGGAACAGGGCACAGAACACAAAATAAAAACATATATATACATATGGACATGGAAAAAAAAAACTTCCTACAGGGAGGGAAGAAAAAAACATGTGGGGTGTGCTAAACATCGTGGTCAAAGGCAGTGAGCGTCGAAGGGCATCACTGCACGCCTTCCTGCGTCTGGACAGATACTGCATCACAGGAGACATCGCTGCTGCTGAGCTGTGACATAACAGGGTACGGTCTCCTCTGGAACGGTGAAGCAGTCATCGTAGGAGTTGCTGCAGGGTTCACTCAACCTGGGGCACGACATGCTGGTGCCCTCGAGTGAGGCGTCGACAAAACTCGGCAACTGGGCAGGACTTCTGGCAAGCGACTCAGGAGGACACTTCTCGACTGGTACTGTCACTGGGCTGTCACTGCCGGTGAGCGTGGAGCGAGTTGTGGAGCGAGTCGTGGCGAAACATCTGGGAGTCGTAACATCATACACCAGACTGCAGTGAGAGAGCTAGCAGTCAAAGTGACATCTTCTTTGTGCAGGCTGCTCACTGAAGCTTGTGACACGAGACTGACAGCGTGTCATTCTCTCGACAGTTGGAGTTATAGCAGAGGTTAGTCTAAGCATCCCCAGACTTGTTTCTATACATATAACTGCACTCTGAAGGTCTGGAGGTGAAGTGAAACAAATCTCGATGGGAATCGTAGCAGGTATGATTCTGCAGAACATCACGAGTGATGAGCATAAAAGCTTTCTGTACAAGAGGGCTCGGTCACTCGGGGGCTGACTTGACATCAGCTGTCAAACGTACTGGTCACATCGGGTGACTTAGCACAGTGGTGCTACTCAGGTCTGGCTCAGACCTCACTGGACACACGGAAACTTTAAACACACTGCGGTACATGCGGTACACTAACATGTGAGAACACTGACTGAGAGGAATTAACACACGACATATATCTTCTCTCAATCTTCTCGACAATACTGAAATAATTACTGAAACACTCGATGGTGACATCATGTGATGTCAGGCGTGATGTCGCGAGGTGACGTCAGCAGACATCTCGAGGTGACGTCAGGCAGACATCGTGAGGTGACGTCAGCAGACATCATGACGTCATGAAGTCGGGCAGCATCGTCGGTGACATCAATGTGATGCGGGCAGCAGACCACAGCATGTGGCCTGGGACATCTGGTAACTCACCTGGCTTGTAGATACACGTGACATCGCCCACACCCACGTGGCGTTGGGATCCACGTGGCGTCGTGATCTACGTGGCATGCTGATCCACGTAGCTTCGAGTGGCCTCGGGCACTCGGATACACAGCTCTGGCAATGAATCACACGAAAAACAGCAGAAAACACAGCAGAGGGAGTGAGCAGTGGTGAGTGGTGTATGGTAGGCTGGTGAGGTGCGAGTAGGGCGAGCATGGGCAAGGTGAGGAACGGCCACTTCCTCTCCTCCTCCCCCACCCACAAACACGTGGAGAAGCTCACACTGGACGCAGAAATCACCACAAAACTCACCTCTGGCTTGCTGAAACAGCTTTGCTGAGCTGAACAACAACAGCAACATACAAGTGATGCTGAACACGTGACTTGAGAAACAGCGTGGGACACTGTAGCGTGGGGTCACTTACAATTCTCGGAGAATTTCGTTAAATTTCGGCCTGGATCCTGCTTGTACCTGTGTCTGGGTTCTCAAACGTGCAGACACGACATCAGGATAACTTGTTGAGAGACGGATGCTTGTTGTGTAGGGTGATGAAGTGAAGATGACTTCATACCTCTCCTTCCTCTCTCCGGGCAAACAACTGCCTGCAAGGGCAGGCAGGCTGGCATGCCCACCGAAAGGCCTGGCTACAGAGGGCAACACTGAGTGGCGCGAAATATGAACTAAGCTGGCAGACAGCATGGGCTGTCTGTGCAGACAGTACAGGCTGTCTACGGACGTGTCAGCAGATGGGTCTATGAAAGATGAGGTGAATCATAGAATTGATGAGGGGAAAAGGGTGAGCAGTGCACTTAGGAATCTGTGGAGACAAAGAACTTTGTCCTTGGAGGCAAAGAGGGGAATGTATGAGAGTATAGTTTTACCAACACTCTTATATGGGTGTGAAGCATGGGTGATGAATGTTGCAGCAAGGAGAAGGCTGGAGGCAGTGGAGATGTCATGTCTGAGGGCAATTCGTAGTTTGGAAGTTAGGAGGAGGTGCGGGATTGCCAAAACTGTTGTCCAGAGGGCTGAGGAAGGGTTGTTGAGGTGGTTCGGACATGTAGAGAGAATGGAGTGAAACAGAATGATTTCAAGAGTGTATCAGTCTGTAGTGGAAGGAAGGCGGGGTAGGGGTCGGCCTAGGAAAGGTTGGAGGGAGGGGGTAAAGGAGGTTTTGTGTGCGAGGGGCTTGGACTTCCAGCGGGCATGCGTGAGCGTGTTTGACAGGAGTGAATGGAGACAAATGGTTTTTAATACTTGACGTGCTGTTGGAGTGTGAGCAAAGTAACATTTATGAAGGGATTCAGGGAAACCGGCAGGCCGAACTTGAGCCCTGGAGATGGGAAGTACAGTGCCTGCACTCTGAAGGAGGGATGTTAATGTTACAGTTTAAAAACTGTAGTGTAAAGCACCCTTCTGGCAAGACAGTGATGGAGTGAGTGATGGTGAAAGTTTTTCTTTTTCGGGCCACCCTGCCTTGGTGGGAATCAGCCAGTGTGCTAATAAAAAAAAACACATATTTACTTATATACTTACACTTTTATATTTACACTTACCATGGAGGAGATGTTAGTTTAATTAGTTAGTTTGATGAAGATGATGTTGGCATAGGTTTAGGTTGGTGGAAGATAGCAGGGCGGTGTATGTTCAGCGGTCCTATACACATCGAACAACATTGGAGAGTTACTCTCATGTTGTTTTTCTATTGCTTACTCACTTAACTTACTTGCTACACTGTTAATTCTACACTTTATCACTGGCTGGAGCTATAGCCTTTATCAATACCTGCTGCTTTGGTATCATACATATTGTAGAATCACTGAATCACTGCAGAAGGCACATTCTCCCCTCTCTCTTCCTCCTCTACTTTATTACTTTGCTTTGAGTTTTTTCTTGAATTCTATCATGTTTCTCACCTTCTTTACCATAGAGCTGGCACTAGGAGCTTTCTTTGGGCCCATGGTGGCTTATTTAGCAGTTGCAGGCACAAAAAAAATGAATTATTATGAAGTGTGTTGTATGAACCCATGGGGTGATGGTCACATGCTGGTAAACAATGGCACACTGAGTGTGAAAAGTGCGGGAGACTGGCTTTGTGTGCACACTGACAGGCCATTGAATCACGAGTCCAATCACGAACCACGAAGCTAAATTTTGCCGAAAAAACTTGCCGAAAGTCGGATTTCATGAAAGTTGCGGCTGTCGAATGGCAGGGGTCCACTGTATTACAGAAATAGATATGATTTTGATTGGTTTCACGACAAAAAGTACCTTGAAATTGAGCTCCAAGTAGTGGAAATGTTCGATTTTTGCCGATGTTCAGTGAGCTTTCTTGTGTAAGTCAAGTTGGTTAATTTTATTAAGTGTATTCTAACCTAACCACTCTGTAATCTGGCAAACTCAGTAATCCGGCACACCACAGGTCCCAATGATGCCGGATTTGTGATGGCGGACCTGTATTACTAATTGCTAAACCTCTTTCTACACGTAGCTCAATTGAAGGCTCCCCATTTTCATTTAACCCTGGCACCCCAACATTTCATTTACTCCCTTCACAACATTTTTACCCACTTCAGTATTGAGATCCCCAACCACAAGTACTCTATCACTTGGTTCAAAACTCCCTATGCACTCACTCAACATTTCCCAAAATTTCTCTCTTTCCTCTACACTTCTCTCTTATCCAGGTGCATAAACATTTATTATAACCCACTTTTCACATCCAACCTTTATTTTACACCACATAATCCTTGAATTTATACATTTATATTCCCTCTTTTCTTGCCGTAACTTGTCCTTCAACATTATTGCTACTCCTTCTTTAGCTTTAACTCTGTTTGAAACCCCTGACCTAATCCCATTTATTTCTCTCCACTGAAACTCTCCTACCCCCTTCAGCTTTGTTTCACTTAAGCCAGGACATCCAGCTTCTTCACATTCATAACATCCACAATCATCTCTTTCTTATCATTTGCACAACATCCATGCACACTCAAACATCCCACTTTGATGGCTTTCTTCTTTATCTTTTAAGTAAGCTATACAGGAAAAGGGGTTACTAGCCCATTGTTCCTGGTATTTTAGTTGACTTTTACAACTCAGGTCGTTTTGATAAGGACCTGCCTCACATGGGCCAGTAGGCCTTCTGCAGTGTTCCTACATTCTTATGTTCTTAAGTACCACACCCTTTGAGCCCATAGAGGCGGGGTTAGTGGCAGTCGAAGGTGCGTAGCCTTCTTCCTACATTTCCCATGAGTGGGGGGGGGGGGGGAATGGGGCTAGGCCTGGGGACAACAGGTCCCAGAAGATGAGGTGGTACTTGTACTTCCTCCCATGGCAGACAAATGTCTCAGACACTCCCATTATAGGAAGCCAAGGCTGGGTTGCCAACTGGCAGAGACCTGGTCCGGTGAATCTAAGATTTTCATTGGGAAGGCTTTAATAGAAAGAAAACATTTTGACTCGGTAAATTTAGTGAGCAAATGTAGCGTGTTGAAGGTAGTGGTGAGCATAATGGATGATGCTTTGTGATGTGCAGCACCTCATCATCACGTCTAGGACACACGAACCCTGTTCTTTCCCTCCTGTAATAGCACAACATAAATACAGTAGGAAGGGAAACCATGAGGATTGGGGCTTCCCTCCACAGCTCATTGGCTTCCCATGTACCACCATCCCTGAACAGTCACCTGCCTCCTTCCCCCTTGCCTTCCAGCCACTCATATAATGACAAGAACATAAATAATAAATCTACTGCTCTTGACTAATCTTTACCAAAAAAAAATGTGACCTTTTTCTACATGTATGATATGAACATTCACAAAGTGTGAGTGCATTTGGTAATTAACTAAGAAACAAAATATGTGGAACTTGTAAAGTTTCAAAGCAAATCTGTCTCATGCATGTTATAATGCACTTGCTTTGTGCTCCATTGGCCATGAGTGCATCTATTACATAAAGTGGGGACATCTATAGATAGATCATGGAATGGCCCTTAGTGTTCCCTGCTTGCACATAAACCTAAACTTTCCATGCTTCTATTTTCTTATTACAAAGCTATTTGGTAAGTAAGACACGTAGGTAACAGTTAGGCATCTTTAATCCGATATGTTTCGCCTTCACAGTAGGCTTCTTCAGTTGAGTACGGAAAATAGGCAGGAGCAGTAGAGATCTGAAGACGATGTAATCATTCCATTACCCTTGAAGATGTAGATTTGAGGTTGTCAGTCCCTCAGCCATGCTGAGGGACTGACAACCTCAAATCTATGTCTTCAAGGGTGATGGACTGATTACATCGTCTTCACATCTCTACTGCTCTTGCCTACTTCCTGTACTCAACTGAAGAAGCCTGCTGTGTAGGGAAAACGTTTTGGATTAAAGTTGCTTAACTGTTGCCTATGTATCTTACTTACCAACCTGTCAGTATTGTATACCCTTTTGATACTCACAAAGTTATTTAATTAAGTTCAAAATATAGTAAGAAATTCATCTTGGTAGATGAATGCAACTAAAATAATAGTTTTCTTTTTACAGTGATGTCAACTACCTTAGCTCTACTGCTCCTCCTGTTGCTGCAGAATGGGCATCGTTGTTAAGGCCACTGAGGGGACGTGAACCTGAGGGAATGTGGAATCTCTTATCTATTGTTCGTGAAATGTTTAAAAGGAATGACCGAAACTCCATCCCATTATTAGAAATAATTACCGAAGAATGCTTAGCCACAGAGAAGGTAGGTAATATACAGTATTTTTCAGTACTTAAATCTGCTAGTTTTCATAAATAATATAATTATTTCTTTATAATATTCAGCTCTTGTAAAGTATTGAAGTTTTTTTTTTTAGTTTAATGGTTCTTGAAGAAATGCTACACCATATTGTGTGTGATTATTTACCACTAAATTATAATATAGTATAGTACAGTGGACCCTTGAATTTCGTGATTAATCCATTCGAGAGTGTCCGCCGAAACTTAAAATTCACGATTTTCAAAAACATTTTCCCCATAAGAAATAATGTACATAAATCAAATTAATTCGTTCCAGACACGCAAAAGTATTAAAAAAATAATTTTTTTTAAATGTACATTTATCTACACAGAAAACAATGGGACATGAAGAATAAAACAATAATAACTTGACACTTACCTTTAGTGAAGAGTTGTTGGTGTGTGGAGGAGGGGAGAAGATGGAACAGTTACTATTGTTTGGAAGGGGGAATCCCGTTCCATAAAGACTTCAGGTACCAAGTTCTTTTCCAGGATTACTTCTCTTCTTAGTTTTTTTATGCAACTAGGGCCAGCTTGAGAGTCACTGGATCCCTGTTACTCAAAAAATTGTTCCAGAAAGGTCTGTTTCTAGCATTTCTTCAAAATTTTGCCTAAAATGAGACAAGACATTGTCATTGAGCATGTCGCATACAGGGTGATGTTCCTCCACAAATTTTTCCATCCTAGTCCACATTGCACACATCTTAATCTCTGAAGAAAACAACTTCTTCCCTCTCTCTTCCTCCTCCTCTGAAACAATTTCCTGAGCTGTGGTCTGTTGCTGTTGCAGATTAAGGTCTAGCAGCTCTTCGGTGGTTAGCTCTTCATTGTGATCCTCCACCAACTCTTCCACATCCTCGCCACTAACTTCCATCCCCGTGGACGTCCCCAATGCCACAGTAGATTCCACAACTGATATAGGGTTCTCAGGGTCAGCCTCAAACTCTTCAAAATCTTTCTCGAGGACATATTCTGGCCACAATTTTCTCCAAGCCGAGTTCATCTTCCTGGAAGTCACTCCCTGCCAAGCCTTACCTATAAGGTTTATGCAATGGAGGATATTGAATTCATTTTTCCAGAACTCTCTTAGGGTCAGTTCAGAGTCCAAGGTTATGTTAAAGCACCTTTGAAACATTGATTTGGTGTAGAGTTTTTTGAAGTTTGAAATGATCTGCTGGTTCATGGGCTGGAGGAGAGGAGTGGTATTAAGAACATAAGAAAGAAGGAACACTGCAACAGGCCTACTGACCAATGTGGAGCAGGTCCATGTCCCCCCCACCCAGATTAGCCCAATGACCCACCCTCCCCAGATTAGCCCAATGACCCACCCAGTCTGGTCACCTCCACTCAAGGATGGAGCACGGAAACAGACCCAGTGTCAGCATAGTTGCTGATCCCTGTGTTATATAGCATAGCATATTAGTATCATCCATGTGCTTTAGATAGGAGATCCCTTGTAGGCCTGTGACTTTGTGTGACGTCACGGGATGCGCATGTGTACGCTCGTACCTCTGCCCCGGCCTCACTCGGCGTAGACACCCAGGCGAAGACAGGCAAGGCACTGGGCTCCAGTTCCCATCATCTCAGTCTGACAATATATGTTACCATCCAACAAGTGTGTCTACCTTCAACCCCCGATATCTCCATTTAAGAACCCCTACGATAAATGGATAAAATCGTAGGGGTTCTTAAATGGAGATATCGGGGGTTGAAGGTAGACACACTTGTTGGATGGTAACATATATTGTCAGACTGAGATGATGGGAACTGGAGCCCAGTGCCTTGCATGTCTTCGCCTGGGTGTCTACGCCGAGTGAGGCCGGGGCAGAGGTACGAGCGTACACATGCACATCCCGTGACATCACACAAAGTCACAGGCCTACAAGGGATCTCCTATCTAAAGCACATGGATGATACTAATATGCTATGCTATATAACACAGGGATCAGCAACTATGCTGACAGCTCGGTCATGTTACGTATGTCGTCTCGACATACACTACTATCTATAGGCTGAAACAGGCAGGCGGATCTGGGCTGATTCTATACAATAACAAATTCATATATAACTTAGAACTAATGGATGGTATCATAATGGATGTTACAACATGAGTTTTACGTAATGGGTGTTAACGTAATACATTACAAACTATAAGAACAAATCATTGTACAATATGGGTGGAATTGATCGATCGATCTGTATTCAAGCACTCTACTGATTCTGAGGAAGAATAAATATATATATACAAGGTGAAATTAACAGCAAAGGCATCTGGTGCACTCAGACTATTACTGTCAAATTCTCAGAATACGGAGGGAACGTGAACACGAAAAAAAAAAATTTTGAAAAAAAACTAATCAGTTAATAACAAACAGTTGACAATTTACTTCATCTCGGACATCTAGTTATACAGACTATGTACATTTAACCCTTTGAGGGTCGACAGGCCCTCTCCGAAACTCGTTCTCAGGGTCGGCCAAATTTAAAAAAAAAAAAATTATTTTCTCTTATGAAAAGATAGAGAATCTTTTCCCGATCATAAAGACACCAAAAGTTTGAAATTTGATAGAAAACTTACGGAATTATGCTCTCGCAAAGTTAGCGGTCTCGGCGATGTTTACGCATCGGCAATTTTGCCCACTTTGAGCCCCATTTTCGGCCAATTTCACTGTACTAGTTGACAAAAAACATGAATATTTCGATAGAACTCCATTTTTTCTATCGAATGGGTGCAAGAAACCACTCATTTATGAAATTCTACTATCCAGTACAGTGGTCAGAATTTAGCAATTTTGCCAATTTCACACAAATTTCAAAAGATGCCAATTTCCGAATAGGGTCCAGAATAAACAAGAAAGACATTCCTGGCACTAAAATGACATTTCCTCTAGTCATTAGTCATGTCTCAAGGCCCCTCTTATATTCTTTTGCTTTCCACTTTGAATTTTTATTTTCACAAAAAATATAAGATTTACTGTTATGCAGACTACTGCATTAGTGTAAAAAATGGTATAAATATTATTGGTGCACTTGTGAAAGAATATTAGACTCAACAGTTGACGTGTATTGCACGCTTGGCACGATTTGTTTACTTTTGAAGTTTGGTAAAAATCGAACATTTCTGCTACTTTGAGCTCAATTTCAAGGCACCTTTCTTTGTAAAACCAGTCAAAATCATCTCAATTTCTGTAGTATGTCTTCCATTCTATAAAATGAGACCAAGAAAACTAGAATACAGCAATAAATACCATACGAAAATACACTGCAAAGTCGCTGATTTATTAAAAAAAAAATGGTCAAAGTTTTTTTTTTCTCATTATGCACTGTGTGCTGCAGGATTTTTTTTAGACTGTGCACACTGACCACATAGACCCATTCTTTCATATGAAGGCCTACCAGCTTTCTCCCACTAGATTTGAGGCCGCTAGAATTTATGAGTACTAGTACGTCAAAAACCCCTACGCGTAAGACGTACTAGTACGACGAAAACCCTCAAAGGGTTAAACCCAATTCTGCAAGGGTGAGGTTTACATATGCAGAATGGTTATCATCTCTGGGAGGACCGAATTCCTCTGCAATGGCTAACACATGCCTTGACTGAGGGAGATCTAAACGAGTATCTACAAAAGATACTTGTGGGTTTCTCATTACTTGTCGAGTACGCAAGGAGTAACGACATTCAGGTTGGTTATCTGACTGAGTATTTGAGGTAGAGGGTACAGAGTCAAAAGGATTATCAGCATCTGTCATATTAGTCTGGGTAGCAATATCATCAATATCGCATACTAATTTCATATGATCTAAATGCGATTCTTTGTACTTGCCCGTACTAATTTCTCTAACCTTATACTTATTACCAGAGATATGTTCTACAACTCGATAAGGTCTGACAAACTTTTGATCGAGCTTAGGCATTTCGGATGTTTTGTTGAAATTTGTCAGCATTACTCTTGAACCTACTTTGACTTTTGACGGCTTAGCACGGCTATTAGTTACTCTAGTAAATTCTGCTGTTGATTTATGAAGTGTTTCACGGATTCTTCTAAAAACAATCTGAGCCATGCTGGTACGAGTTGCTACGAAATCATCAGGGTTGAAGTGTTTCACGGATTCTTCTAAAAACACTCTGAGCCATGCTGGTACGAGTTGCTACGAAATCATCAGGGTTGTAATTAGGTTTCGGAGTGGAATATAACAACTCATAGGGTAAATGCTTGTCTACACCATACAATGCATAATGTGGAGTATCACCTATGGAAGCATTGTAAGCAGAATTTATGGCACATTGAACATCTGGTATGACTTCAGCCCAAGTTGCACTATTGGGGTTGATAGTGGCTCTCAGGACATCAAGTACCTTTTATTGGTTCTTTCGGCTAACCCATTGCTGGCAGAATGATGAGGAACAATGGTGGATTTAGAGATCTTGTATAAAGTACACAAATTTTCAAGAATCTCATTACAGAATTCACCTCCATTATCTGTTACTAAGGATTTAGGGGTGGTATGCCTGCAGATAATGCATTCTTTAAACGCTTTAGCTACTGTCTTTGCAGTCTTATCTGCAATAGGAACTAACTCACAATATCTGGTGAAATGGTCTACCATAACACACAGATGTTTGTTGCCTTGGAGGGAACATTTAAAATTGGTTAACAAGTCAAGGGCAACTCTTTCCCACGGTTTGCTAGTGGTTGGGTACACTTGGATTGGATTAGGACCATTGACATTTCCTTTATGTTGCATACAGACACTACATTTCTTAACATATTCGGAAATGTCAGTTGCCATACGTGGCCAAAAGTATTTCATTCTGGCTTGTTTCACAGAACGATCCATACCAGGGTGTGCAACACCTGGTGCATCATGAACTAGCTGTAGAGCTACGTTCACTAGTGACTGTGGAATTACTAACTGGTAAGCTCTTCTGCTTGGAGTACCCAACTCGGCTGTTCGATACAGTAATTCTTGGCTCATTACAAAGTCACTAATGGGTGCTGGTGGCTTCACAGTAAGAATAAGATCTTCCTGGAGCAGGAATCGAATCACACCAGACCACATGGGATCTGTTCTTTGGGCAGTTTTGACATCCTCGACAGTAAATTGAGGATCTGCAGTAACTACACTAACGTGTCGCGATAAAGCGTCTGCGACTACATTCGACTTGCCAGGTAAATGTTCAAAAGTGGGATTGAACTCTTGGATAGTCAAGGTCCATCTGGCTAACCTTCCAGTAGGCTGTTTGTTCTGGAATAAAGGTATCAGTGGTGCATGGTCTGTCAAGACATGAACAGGGTACTGGTAAATAATGTCTCGGAAGTGCTTTAAAGATCATACTATTGCTAAAGCTTCTTGCTCCGTTACTGTATAATTACGTTCAGCCTTCGTAAGGACTCGGCTAGCAAATGTAACTGTGTTGTACTTGATATCAGTCTTCTGAGCTAGTACGGCACCTATGCCAATTGAACTAGCATCAGTTGTCAGATAGAAGGGCTTAGAAAAATCTGGAAATTTCAAAATTGGAGCAGATGTTAGCTTTTCTTTTAGAGTTTGGAATGCTCTTTCTTGACGGAAGGTCCAAACTAAAGGAGCATCTTTCTTAAGCAACTCGGTTAGAGGAGCAGCTATGGAAGAAAAATTGGCAATTAAAGATCTATAAAAACCTGCTAAGTCCACAAAGGATCTTACGGCATCAGCAGTTTTGGGAGTTGGAAAATTTAGTACTGCAGTTACTTTACTTTGGTCAGTCGTAACCCCTCTAGGAGTGACTACGTGACCAAGAAACTTAATTTCTGATCTGAAAAATTGACATTTAGACAGTTTGATCTTTAAGTTGGCTTCTTCAAGCTTGCCAAGTACTATATCAAGTCTTTTCAGGTGTGTGTCCACGTCTTCGGACATGACGATTACGTCGTCTAAGTACACCATAAGTGATTTACCTATGAGACCTCTAAAGATATTAGTCATGAGCCTTGAGAACGTGATAGGGGAGGATCGTAATCCAAACGCCATACGGAGGAAGTGATAATGACCTGTGGGAGTGGAGAATGCAGTTAACTCTTGGCTGTCCTCGTGAAGAGGGACTTGCCAAAACCCTTGTAACAAGTCCAGGGTCGAGAAGACTTTGTTATCTCCGATATTGCGTAAAAGGTCACCTAGTACAGGAAGTGGGAAACGATCTGGAATGGTTTTCGCATTTAACTTCCTAAAGTCAATCACCGGGCGCCAAGTGCCATCCTTCTTAGGCACTAGGATCAAGGGCGCATTCCAGGGTGAATTGCTAGGTGCAATAACTCCATCATTGAGCATTTGATTGATCAGTTCCTCTGCAACAGCAACTTGGGAATGAGGCATTCTGTACGCAGGTATATAAATAGGTCTAGTACCAGGTTCAAGTGGAATACGATGGGACAATAAGTTCGTTATACCCATCTTCTCACCTGGTAAGGCAATGGCTGTACGACGTTTGTTCAACAGCACCAACAAGTGCTGGACTTCGTCTGGGAAATCAGTGGGAGCTAAGTCTTTCTCCTCAACTGGTGGGATAGATTGATCCAGTGGAGTGGATGAGGTCTCCACTGTTGAAATAGCACCGACCCACTGGTCAGGTGGCACGTCATCCTGTACTTGAACAGGGTAAGGATAGTGAACTAGGTGAACGAGGTTGGTATTTGCTCTGAGACGAACACTGTGACCCAGTGTTAGCAAGGAGTAAATGGATCTTACTGTCTCTTACAATATGTAAGGAAGGTTCAACAAATAAACCTTTGACTTTGCAGGAATCACTGTCAACTAGGACGTTATCACCTTCTGGAACATTAGGAACAACAACAGACACTCTAGTGAGAGCACTAGCCGCAACAGAGACGTCTTTCTGCAAACGGCATGTGACATCAACAAGAGATGGCATTACTAGTTTCAAGTAATCGTTTTCTGACAAGGCATCCCCTGTGGAGAAACTACTACTCGAACTAGCAGTCATTGCAGGGATAGGCTGTGCACTCAAGGCAGTCTGAGTGTCCTCGGACACTTGAGGGAACGGAACACTATCCTGCAAGTCTGAAGGTTTAGGTGGAACACAGATGGGAGTGACAGAATTACCAGTGCCTGACCGCTTGGGTACGCTACTGGAGAATGCATTGGCTTGTAAGGACTTAATGCGTACATCATACTCTGCAGCAGTATGACAGATTTCTGATCCAAGCTGGTAACCCCAGAATGGAACGATCAAGTCGTCGATTTGGGCATGCCATCGGTACGGGTCAAGCACAATGCGTAAGTCTCGCATGGAAGCAAGCCCCAGTAGAAGGTCACCAGGGAAAGTAATCTGGTCGACAACAAGAAAAGCAGCAGTAAAGTCTCTTCCTTGGATAGTAAAGGTGAGCAAAATCTGCCCTCGGACTCGCAGAAGGGAACCAGCTACTCCACTAAGGGAGGTTACCAAAACACTGAAGAAGTTAGGTGAGTGGGTAATGGCTGAGTGAGGCATCTGAGGCTGCGTGGTGAGTGTAGTTGGGTTTGTGGGTTAACAGGGCTGAGACCGGCAATGGTGCGACACACGTGGTCGTGGGTGGCTGGGCATATGGGTTGAACGGCGTAAGCCCCACTGAGGACAGCCACACTGCCGTGAAGATATTTCTAAGCCGACTGGCTTAAAAACAAACCTACGAAATACTACAGCACCACAAGGATGAAAAAAGAGCACTCAGGATGACTTGGAGCTTGAATCACAAGCGATGAAGACTACTCACGTGGCTTGCTTGAGTACTGGGGTAAGACACCTGGGTTAGTTGCTAGGTGGCTTATCTTAACCCTTCACACAGAATAGCTTGATAACTTCACACGATGAGCACAGTAGAGGTGGAAGCTGGCTTGGCAGGCAAAAGAATTGGATGGGGTAGACTAGGCTCGACTGGGCTTCCTCACCACAGACTGGAAGCTGGCTTATTTTGCAAACTCGGGTCAACCCCTCGGGAGTGATGCAAATAAGCAGATAAACACTAATACAAAGAGACTGACCAGTGAATGGTGTAGAAGCTGGTAGGAGCTTGGGAGAGTAGCTGACTTGAGGTAGCTGGCTGGCGTTAACCTTCTCGATAGGCCTAGTCACAAGATGTTTATCTCCAGAAATTGCTGTAATCGTCAGAATTACAGGCCCTCCGTTGCCACCATTTATCGTAGGGGTTCTTAAATGGAGATATCGGGGGTTGAAGGTAGACACACTTGTTGGATGGTAACATATATTGTCAGACTGAGATGATGGGAACTGGAGCCCAGTGCCTTGCCTGTCTTCGCCTGGGTGTCTACGCCGAGTGAGGCCAGGGCAGAGGTACGAGCGTACACATGCGCATCCCGTGACGTCACACAAAGTCACAGGCCTACAAGGGATCTCCTATCTAAAGCACATGGATGATACTAATATGCTATGCTATATAACACAGGGATCAGCAACTATGCTGACACCAGCAGCACAAGCTAGTCAGGTCCAACTCACACCCACCCACACCCGCTCATGTATTTATCTAACCTATTTTTAAAACTACAGATCGTTTTAGCCTGAATAACTGTACTCGGGAGTTTGTTCCACTCATCCACAGCTCTATTACCAAACCAGTGCTTTCCTATATCCTTCCTGAATCTGAATTTTTCTATCTTGAAACCATTGCTGTGAGTCCTGTCTTGGCTGGAAATTTTCAGTACGCTATTTACATCCCCTTTATTTATTCCTGTTTTCCATTTATACACCTCGATCATATCCCCCCTAATTCTACGCCTTTCGAGAGAGTGCAGATTCAGGGCCCTCAGTCTATCCTCATATGGAAGATTTCTGATACATGGGATCATCTTTGTCATCCTCCTTTGTACGTTTTCTAGAACATTTATAACCATTCTGGAATACGGTGACCAGAATTGAGCAGCATAGTCTAAAAGAGGCCTAACCAAGGATATATAGAGTTGAAGAACAACCTGAGGACTTCTATTATTTTTACTTCTAGATATGAAGCCAAGAATTCTGTTAGCTTTATTGCGAACACTAATGCACTGTTGTCTTGGTTTTAGATTACTGCTAACCAGAACTCCTAAACCCTTATCGCAATCAGTAGTATTAAGATCTGCATTATTTAGTTTATATGTGGCATGGTTATTTAACTGTCCAACATTTAGAACTTTGCATTTGTCAATATTAAACTGCATCTGCCACTTCTCTGACCATTGCATCAGTCTATTCAAATCATTCTGGAGTGCTCTAGTGTCCTAATTAGAATGAATTGGGCGGCCTATTTTGGTGTCATCAGCAAATTTGCTTATGTCGCTATTTATTTCCTCATCTATGTCATTTATGTAAATTGTGAACAACAACGGGCCCAACACTGACCCCTGAGGAACACTGCTTGTGACGTGCCCCCATTTTGATTTCTCCCCATTTATGCAAACTCTCTGCTGCCTATTTGTCAGCCATGCCTCTACCCAGGAAAAAATTTCTCCTCCTATTCCGCGTGCCTTAAGTTTCCTCAATAGCCTCTGATGTGGAACTCTATCGAAAGCCTTACTGAAGTCCATATACACAATATCATATTCTTTACCATGATCTACCTCCTCAAACACCTTAGTGAAAAAAGTTAGTAAATTCGTAAGACAGGAATGCCCCTTTGTAAAACAGTGTTGAGATTCAGTAATCAATCTGCGCCTATCAAGATGGCTAGGAATTGCTTCGGCAATTATTGATTCCATAAATTTTCCCACTATGGAGGTAAGGCTTATTGGTGTATAGTTCGAAGCCAAGGACCTGTCACCTGCCTTGTAAATAGGTATTATATTTGCCATTTTCCACTTATCAGGCACTATGCCAGTTTGTAGTGATATGTTAAAAAGATTAGCCAAAGGTATGCTAAGTTCCTCTTTACATTCCTTTAACACCCTTGCAAACAGTTCATCAGGGCCTGAGGATATGTTAGGTTTTAGTTTCTCTATTTGTCTGAGGACCATGTCACTAGTTACCGCAGTCATACATAGTTTATTATCCTGTTCTACATAATCTATTATTTTAGGAATATCGCTAGTATTTTCCTGGGTGAAAACTGAGAGGAAGTAGATATTGAGAATTTCACACATATCCTTATCACTGTCAGTGATCTGACCAGAGTTACTCTTAAGTGGGCCAATCTTGTCCCTAATCTTATTTCTGTATACCTGAAAGAACCCTTTTGGGTTAGTCTTTGAATCCCTTGCGACCTTAGCCTCATAATTCCTTTTTGCTTTTCTTATTCCTTTATTTATTTCTCTCTTTAATTGAATATATTGATTTCTTAACTGCCTATCCCCTCTTTTGATACGCCTATATATGCCTCTCTTTTGACCAATGAGATGTTTTAATCTATTGTTCATCCATTTGGGATAATTTTTGTTCGATCTAATTTCCCTACTCGGAATAAAAGTTGTCTGGGCAGCTAGAACTATGCTCTGAAAAAGTCATATTGGCAACCAGGATCACCTACCTGTCCCATAGTCAGGACATCCCAATTTAGCCCACCCAGGTAATTTTTCAGTCCCATGAAGTCGGCCAAGCGAAAATCTGGGACAGAGATTTGATTGCAGTTATCTGGGTAATTCCATGATATATTGAAACTAAGTGATTTGTGATCGCTTTCCCCAAGCTCATCATTAACCTCAAGATTATTAATTATTGAATCTTTGTTGGCAAGAACCAAGTCAAGCAGATTGTTTCCTCTAGTTGGTTCTGTCACAACCTGTTCTAAAAATCAGTCCTGAACCGTATCAAGAAAGTCACTAGACTCAAGATTTCCTGTCATATTGTTCCAATCAATTTATCCAAAGTTAAAATCTCCCATTATCACAACATTTTCATATCTAGATGTCTTATGAATTTTGTCCCATAACAGCTTACTACACTCCCTATCAAGGTTTGGGGGCCTATAAATCACACCCAAAATGATTTTGTCACGTCCCTTGAGAAACTGTAGCCAAACAGATTCTGTGTTCGATGTTTCTAATCTTATATCATGTCTAAGACAGCAATTTAAATTTTCTCTGACATATATCGCCACTCCACCACCCTTCCTGTTGACCCTATCAGTGTGGAATAGTTTATAACCCTGTATGTTGCATTCAGAAGGCATTTCTCTATCTTTCAGGTTGAACTAGGTCTCTGTTATACCAATAATATCTATATTACCTGCACTTGCAAGTAATCTTAGCTCATCTGTCTTATTTCTTAGACTCCTACTATTTGTATAGTAAACCTTAAGTTGCCCTCTACTATCTTTCTTTGTTTGTTGATCAGTTGATTTGCCATTACTAGCAACTTTATTTTGAATATTGTCTTTTAAATATATCCCTGAGGTATCCCGGTAATAACTGCTGTTTTTAACCCTAATGCTGAAGCCTGATTGTTTCCCACAAACACCCATACCTCTATAATCTATCAGTTTAAATTTCTAGACAAGTCATCAGTTACCCTCTCAGTTGAATTGGCTAATGCAACCACTCCATCCCCAGAGAGATGAGCCCCATCCCTTGCATATATATCACGTTTGCCAAAGAATAGGTCCCAGTTATCAATGAATGGGATTGCAAGTTCCTTGCAGTACCTGTCTAGCCAGCAATTTATACCAATTACTCTAGACATCCATTCATTGCCCACTCCCTTTCTAGGCAAGATGCTATATATGACTGGGATCCCTCCCTTAGACCTAACTACTACTATGGCTGACCTATACTTATCCAGCAGCTCTTCTCTCCTGCCCTTCCCAATGTCATTACCCCCAGCACTAAGACAGATAATGGGCTTGTTCCCATTACCTGCCATAATATTATCCAACCTGCTGACTATGTCACCAACACCAGCTCCAGGAAGGCACACTCTCTGTCTTACCTTTCTGTCTCTGTTCCATATATCTTACCTGAGAATTGCCTACTATTAAAATACCTTGATTAGGGGGATTTGGAAAAGGCGTATGACAGGGTGGATAGGGGGGCAATGTGGCAGATGTTGCAGGTGTATGGTGTAGGAGGTAGATTACTGAAAGCAGTGAAGAGTTTTTACGAGGATAGTGAGGCTCAAGTTAGAGTATGTAGGAAAGAGGGAAATTATTTCCCAGTAAAAGTAGGCCTTAGACAAGGATGTGTGATGTCACCGTGGTTGTTTAACCCTTTCAGGGTCCGTCCCGTAGATCTACGGCTTTATGTTCAGGGTCCAAACCGTAGATCTACGCCATGAGCTCAGCTCACTCTGATAAACTGTGAGTGGTACATTTGGGCCTAGATATGAGAGAATACATCTATGTGGTATGTGTGCACCACATAAAACAGATCCTGCAGCACACTGTGTATAATGAGAGAAAAAAAATGAAATCATGATTTTTCGATTAAAACAGCAACTTTGCAGTGTTTTTTCGTATGTTTTTTATAGTTGTATTTGCGATTTCTTGGTCTCATTTGATAGACTGGAAGACATATTACAGAAATAGAGATGATTTTGATTGGTTTTAGCACTGGAAATGGCTTGAAACTGAGCTCAAAGTAGCGGAAATGTTAAATTTTTGCCGATATTCAAGAGTAAACAAACGACCTCACACGTCTAATACACATCAGCTGGTGGGTCTAATATACATTCACAAATATGGTGATGATATTTATACAATTATTACAGTATTGCATAACAGTAAATCTTCTATTTTTTGGTGTGAATAAAAATTCATTATGTGAATAAAAAATCAAAATGGAATTTATTTGTAAAGCCTCAAAACATAACTAATGAACAGAGGAAATGTTAGTTTAGTGCCAGGAATGCCTACATTGTTCATTCTGGACCCTATTTTGAAATTGGAATATTTTGAACTTTGTGTTAAATTGGCCAAATTAACAATTTCCAATCACTTTATTTTGTAGTTGAAACAGTTGACTTGGCGATTTCTTGTGATCAATCGATAGAATAGAAGTAATACTAGTGAAATAGCTAAGAATTTGGTTGACTGGAATAATGTAATTGGCCTAAAATGGGAGTCAAAGTCGGCAAAATCGCCGATTCGTAAATATCGCTGACACATCAAAATTCGCGAGAGCATAATTTCGTCAATTTTCCACCAAATTTCGTACTTTTTGTTTTATTACCTTCACAAAAAGATTCTCTACGATTTCATAAGAAAAAATAACAAATTTTTTTTTTGAAAATTCTTGGACACTGGTGCGTGACTCCAGATTTGGGCCTTGGACCCTGAAAGGGTTAATATATTTATAGATGGGGTTGTAAGAGAAGTAAATGCGAGGGTCTTGGAAAGAGGCGTGGAGTTAAAAGATAAAGAATCACACACAAAGTGGGAGTTGTCACAGTTGCTCTTTGCTGATGACACTGCGCTCTTTGGAGATTCTGAAGAGAAGTTGCAGAGATTGGTGGATGAATTTGGTAGGGTATGCAAAGGAAGAAAATTAAAAGTGAATATAGGAAAGAGTAAGGTTATGAGGATATCAAAAAGATTAGGTGATGAAAGATTGGATATCAGATTGGAGGGAGAGGGTATGGAGGAGGTGAATGTATTCAGATATTTGGGAGTGGACGTGTCAGCGGATGGGTCTGAAAGATGAGGTGAATCATAGAATTGATGAGGGGAAAAGGGTGAGTGGTGCACTTAGGAGTCTGTGGAGACAAAGAACTTTGTCCTTGGAGGGTGTGAAGCATGGGTGATGAATGTTGCAGCGAGGAGAAGGCTGGAGGCAGTGGAGATGTCTTGTCTGAGGGCAATGTGTGGTGTGAATATAATGCAGAGAATTCGTAGTTTGGAAGTTAGGAGGAGGTGCAGGATTACCAAAACTGTTGTCCAGAGGGCTGAGGAAGGGTTGTTGAGGTGGTTCGGACATATAGAGAGAATGGAGCGAGACAGAATGACTTCAAGAGTGTATCAGTCTGTAGTGGAAGGAAGGCGGGGTAGGGGTCGGCCTCGGCCTAGGAAAGGTTGGAGGGAGGGGGTAAAGGAGGTTTTGTGTGCGAGGGGCTTGGACTTCCAGCAGGCATGCGTGAGCGTGTTTGATAGGAATGAATGGAGACAAATGGTTTTTAATACTTGCCGTGCTGTTGGAGTGTGAGCAAAGTAACATTTATGAAGGGGTTCAGGGAAACTGGCAGGCCGGACTTGAGTCCTCGGAGATGGGAAGTACAGTGCCTGCACTCTGAAGGAGGGGTGTTAATGTTGCAGTTTAAAAACTGGAGTGTAAAGCACCCTTCTGGCAAGACAGTGATGGAGTGAATGATGGTGAAAGTTTTTCTTTTTCGGGCCACCCTGCCTTGGTGGGAATCGGCCAGTGTGATAATAAATAATAAAAATAACTTCACTGTGATGAAATTTAACTCCTTCACCATTTGCTCTTCCAAGTCTGGAGGATGAGCAGGAGCATTGTCCATTACCGGGAAGCACTTGAGTTCCAATTTATTTTCCAGGAGGTATTTCTTCACACTGGGGCCAAACACTTCATTGAACCAATCAAGAAAAATGTTCCTCATCACCCATGCCTTACTGTTAGCCTTCCACATCACACACAAATTAGCCTTCGTGACACTGTTTTTCTTGAACACACTGGGATTTTCAAAGTGATACACCAGTAAAGGCTTCACTTTGAATTCCCCACTAGCATTGCCATACAACATGAGAGTTAGCCTGTCTTTCATAGGCTTTGCTTCTTGAAATTTTAGAACCAGCTTTTTGCTGGCCTTGAATTCACCTACATCAGCACTTGTTCCAGGCCTTTTCTTTACAAGATCGTCATGCAACTGCCTTGCCTTTTTGCAAATTATCGACTGCGTAACACTATCTCCTGCTAACTATTCTTGTTTGATCCACACCAGCAACAACTTCTCAACATCTTCGATTATTTGCGATCTCTTTTTCGTTAGCATGTTCACCCCTTTTGCAACATCAGCTTCCTTGATTTCCTTTTTCTTTGCCATGATGGAAGTGATGGTGGAATGGGCCTTCCTGTACATCCTGGAGAGCTCTGCAACACGCACTCCACTTTCACATTTTTCTATGATCTCTTTCTTTACTTCAATCATGTTTCTCACTTTTTTACCAAAGGGCTGGCACTAGGAGCTTTCTTTGGGCCCATGGCAGCTTATTTAGCAGTTGCAAGCACTAAAACAGTTGAAATATACACCTTCCATCCGACTTACGACCTGCTCGACTTACGACCACTCGACTTACGACCGTGTTTTTTATGCCAAATTTTTGGGAAATAAACAACTATTTGTGTTGTACACAGTGTTTATCCTAAACCTTACAGTATAAAATACAGTACTAGCAACATAAAAAGTAAAGTAAAACATGAAATACCAAAATAAAACAATAAAATAAAGTCATTACAAAAATGTTTTGTTGATATTCAGTAGTAAAGTTCGACTTACAACCATTTCGACTTACGACCGGTTTCTCGGAACCGAACTCGGTCGTAAGTCGGATGGTAGGTGTATTAAGAAATGTATCGTATGAACACGTGAAATGATTGTCACTCACCGAGATACAATGCCAGACTGACAGTGAATGGTGTTTGTGTGCCCACGGTGGCTGGGAGGCTGCTCGGACACGTTTCATATGACCACCGATTTCTAAGCCAAATCATGAAAATCAAGCCAATATTTTAACAAAAAAATTCGCCGATTTCCAAAATTCACGATATTCAAGGGGGACGAAATTCAAGGGTCCCCTGTATTATATTATATAGCGAATGGAACTCTGCTAATCAAAATCTTAATTCTTTCAAAATATTTCACCCCTTATAATTTTTACACTCTTTTGTCCCCCTTCCCTTTATATAAAAGAACTGATTGCTCTCAGCCAGTCCCTAGGTACATTTCCCTCTTTCAGACATTTTTTGAACAAAAGCTTTCACCACTCCATAACTACATCCCCACCTTTTAACATTTCTGTCATGATTCTATCAATCCCATCTGCTTTACCCCCTTTCATTTTATACATAATAACTAAGTAGTAGGTTGGTAGACAGCATCTGCCCAGGGAGGTACTACCGTCCTACCAAGTGAGTGTAAAACAAAAGCCTGTAATTGTTTTACACGATGGTAGGATTGCTGGTGTCCTTTTTTCTGTCTCATGAACATGCAAGATTTCAGGTACGTCTTGCTACTTCTACTTACACTTTGGTCACACTACACATACATGTACAAGCATATATATACACACCCCTCTGAGTTTTCTTCTATTTTCTTTCTAGTTCTTATTCTTGTTTATTTCCTCATATCTCCATGGGGAAATGGAACAGAATTCTTCCTCCGTAAGTCTTGCGTGTTGTAAGAGGTGACTAAAATGCCGGGAGCAAGGGGCTAGTAACCTCTTCTCCTGTATATATTACTAAATGTAAAAGGAGAAACTTTCGTTTTTCCTTTTGGGCCACCCCGCCTCGGTGGGATACGGCCGGTGTGTTGAAAGAAAGAAAGAACTGTTATATTTGAGTGCCTCGGCAAAGACGGTGATTATGTATGAGTGATGGTGAAAGTGTTGAATGATAATGAAAGTTTGTTTCATTTTTTTAGGGTCACCCTGCTTTGGTGGGAAATGGCCGACGTGTTAAAAAAAAAAAATACATAATAAATGAGTTACATCTCTTTACACAGATCCTGGTGTGGTGGGTGAATACAAAAGTGGCTCTACACCTAGGCAGTTCTGGCCATGGAGGTAAAAACAACATGAACTCCAATAGTCATGGGAGTCAGTATGCTTGCTCTTCACTATGTGATGAGATTGTTGTCTTGTGGCGCTTGGCAGCTCTCAACCCTGCACTCTCACCACAGGAAAGAGAACAACTCATTGTGCAGTTTAAAGGATGGCATCTTAAAGTTTTAGAGAAAGTTGCCAAAAGCAAAGGTTTGTACATTAATATTTTCTAGCAGTTTTACATCGTATTTGGTACACAAACTATTGCAGTTATCTTTCTTTAGTCTTGGTTAAATTTTCATATACCAGTTACAGAAAGCATTTTCCCACAGATTTCTTTGATTTTAATGGGAGTATGCTAGTATGCTATGGTAGTATTAATGTTATGGGGGGCAGCCTTTAATAGGATTTTAAATGCTTAAGAAGGGCAACATTCAGTCATAAATCTCTCATAAATTCACATACAGCCTCTCCTCACTTAATGACAGAGTTCCGTTCCTAATAATGCATTGGTAAATGAATTCGTCATTAAACGAGGAACATACTATAATGGTAGTGGGTTTCTGTCAACTATCTTTGATATTGCTTTAATGTCACCCTTGCACCATTTATAACATTTTTATTATATTTTTAAATGTTTATACAGTACTGTACTGTATATTGTAATAAACAGAATAGAGGAAATCAGCTATAATATACATTATTTAGGTATGCATACTGGTCAGAGAGCCCGTCGTAGGTTCGAGTCATCTGTGAAGAGTACGTCGCTAAGTGAGGAGAGGCTGTACTTCCTAGACAATCATTTCCTGCTGAAATTCTCAGAATGCAAACAGCATACATGCACTACAGTATGTACTGGATGTTTACTGTATATGGAATTCAAACGACCCTGAGCTTCAACATCCTGCTTGCACTCAAAAGGAGGGGAGAAGATGTTGTAGTTTAACCCTTTGGGGGTTTCAGCCGTACTAGTACGGCTTACGACCCAGGGTTTTTGACGTACTAGTATGCCTAAATTCTAGCGCCCTCAAATCTAGTGGGAGAAAGCTGGTAGGCCTACATATGAAAGAATGGGTCTATGTGGTCAGTGTGCACAGTATAAAAAAAATCCTGCAGCACACAGTGCGTAATGAGAAAAAAAACTTTGACCCTTTTTTTGGAATAAAACAGTGACTTTGCACTGTATTTTCGTATGGTATTTATTGTTGTATTCTACTTTTCTTGGTCTCATTTTATAGAATGGAAGACATAGTACAGAAATTGAGATGATTTTGACTGGCTTTACAATGAAAAATACCTTGAAATTGAGCTCAAAGTAGCAGAAATGTTCAATTTAAGTAAACAAATCATGCCAAGCGTCCAATACACGTCAACTGGTGAGTCTAATATTCTTTCGCAAGTGCGCCAATATTATTTATACCATTTTTTACACTAATGCAGTAGTCTGCATAACAGTAAATCTTCTATTTTTTGTGAGAATAAAAGTTCAAAATGGAAAGCAAAAGAATGTAAGAGGGGCCTTGAGACGTGACTAATGAACAGAGGAAATGTCATTTTAGTGCCAGGAATGTCTTTCTTGTTTATTCTGGACCCTATTCGGAAATTGGCATCTTTTGAAATTTGTGTGAAATTGGCAAAATTGCTAAATTCTGACCACAGTACTGGATAGTTGAAAATTGGTAAATGGGTGGTTTCTTGCATTCATTTGATAGAAAAAATGGAGTTCTAGTGAAATATTCATGTTTTTTGTCGACTAGTACAGTGGAAATTTCGAAAATGGGGCTCAAAGTGGGCAAAATCGCCAATGCGTAAACATCGCCAAGACCGCTAACTTTGCGAGAGCATAATTTCGTAAGTTTTCCATCAAACTTCATACTTTTGGTGTCATTACGATTGGGAAAAGATTCTCTATCTTTTCGTAAGATTTTTTTTTTTTTTTTTAATTTGGCCGACCCTGAGAACGAGTCTCGGAGAGGGCCTGTCGACCCTCAAAGGGTTAACCCTTTGGGGGTCGGCAGGTCCTCTCAGAGACTTGTTCTCAGGGTCGGCCAAATTTAAAAAAAAAAATTATTTTTTCTTATGAAAAGATAGAGAATCTTTTCCCGATCATAATGACACCAAAAGTATGAAATTTGATGGAAAACTTTCGGAAATATGCTCTCGCGAAGTTAGCGGTCTCAACAATGTTTACGCATCGGCGGTTTTGCCCACTTTGAGCCCTATTTTCGGCCAATTCCAATGCACTAGTTGATAAAAATCATAACTATTTTGCTAGAATTATATTTTTTCTATTGAATGAGTACATACAAGAAACCACCCATTTACCAATTTTAACTATCCAATACAGTGGTCAGAATTTAGCAATTTTGCCAATTTCACACAAATTTCAAAAGATGCCAATTTCTGAATAGAGTCCAGAATAAACAAGAAAGACATTCCTGGCACTAAAATAACATTTCCTCTGTTCATTAGTCACATTCCCACACCCCTCTTACATTCTTTTGCTTTCCACTTTGAATTTTTATTCTCACAAAAAAATAGAAGATTTACTATTATGCAGACTACTGCAATAGTGTAGAAATGGTATAAATAATATCAGTGCACTTGTGAAAGAATATTAGACTCACCAGTTGACGTGTATTGGACGCTTGGCATGATTTGTTTACTTTTGATCTTTGGTAAAAATCGAACATTTCTGCTACTTTGAGCTCAATTTCAGGGTACTTTTCATTGTAAAATCAGTCAAAATCATCTCAATTTCTGTAATATGTCTTCCATTCTATAAAATGAGACCAGGAAAACTAGAATACAACAATAAATACCATACAAAAATACAGTGCAAAGTCGCTGTTTTATTCCAAAAACACGGTCAAAGTTTTTTTTTTCTCATTACGCACTGTGTGCTGAAGGATTTTTTTTATACTGCGCACACTGACCACATAGACCCATTCTTTGATATGTAGGCCTACCAGCTTTCACTAGATTTGACAGCCCTAGAATTTATGCGTACAAGTACGTCAAAAACCCCTGCACGTAAGCCATACTAGTATGGCCGAAACCCCGAAAGGGTTAAAGGATCATCTGAACTGTTATGTCATCGCACTTCTTGAAAGATAGCAAGTGTATGAATGATGGGGAATGTGTTCTTTTTTTTTTTTTCTAGGGATGCTGAATTGATCACCATAGTACTGTCAGAACCATAAGATTACCTCTTAACCCCCATTACTCGCCTATATGTATTCACTTATATGTGGTTCCAAGGGTTGAGTCTTAGCTCCTGTCCCTGCCTTTCAACTTGCTGCTTGCCAGTTCCACTCTCGTCCTAACCTCTCATATCGATTCTTAAAACTATGTATGGAGTCTAGCCCCAATACTACTTCTTCAAGGTCATTTCACTTCCTGACCACCCTGAGACTGCGGAAATGCTTCCTGATATCTGTATTATTCATCTGTCTTTAACTTCTAGCTGTGCTCTCAAGCACTTGTTTCCCCACCTCTCAGACAGCTTGCATCTAACTTTCTCTGGGTATTTTGTATATTGCTATCATGTCTTTCCTGGTCCTGTCCTCCAGGGCAATTCAATTCATTTAGCCTTTCTTGTATCTTATTCTCCTTAACTCTGGAACTAGTCTTAATTGCATACTTATGGACTTTCTACAGTTTCTTAACTTGCTTTCTCACATGTCAGTTCCATACTAGTGCTGTGTACTCCAAGATGGGCCTGACATATGTTTACCTGGAGAGGGTTTCAGGAGTCAACGCTCCCGCGGCTCAGTCTGAGACCAGGCCTCATTGTGACTCAGGGTCTGATCAACCAGGCTGTTACTGCCAACCGCACGCAAACTGACATACGAACCACAGCCTGGTTGGTCAGGTACTGACTTCAGGTGCTTGTCCAGTGCCTTCTTGAAGACAGCCAGGGATCTATTGGTAATCCCCCTTATGTATGCTGGGAGGCAGTTGAACAGTCCTGGGCCCCGGACACTTATTGTGTTGTCTCTCAACGTACTCGTGGTGCCGCTGCATTTCATCAGGGGAATGTTGCATCTCCTGCCGAGTCTTTTGCTTTCATAGGGAGTGATTTTTGTGTGCAGGTTTGGTACCAATCCCTCCAGGACCTTCCAATGTATATTATCATGTATCTCTCTTGCCTACGTTCCGGAGAATACAGATCAAAGATTTTCAATTGTTCCCAGTAATTTAGGCGCCTTATCGTAATTATGTGTGCTGTGAAAGTTCTTTGTACACTCTCCAGGTCTTCAATGTCGCCAGTCTCAAAGGGGGCCGTTAGTGTACAGCAGTATTCCAGCCTAGAGAGAACAAGCGATTTGAAGAGTGTCATCATGGGCTTGGCATCCCTAGTTTTGAAGGTTCTCATTATCCATCCTATCATTTTCCTAGCCGATGAGGTAGATACAATGTTGTGGTCCTTGAAGACGAGATCCTCTGACATTATGAGTCCCAGGTTCTCACATTTCTTTTTCGCTCTATTGTATGGTTAGAATTTGTTGTATACCCTGATACATTTTTAACCCTTTCAGGGTCTGTCCCGTAGATCAACGGCTTTACGTTGAGTGTCCAAACCGTAGATCTATGCCAAAATTCTAGCGCCGTCAAATTTAGCGCGAAAATGCTCATAGGCCTACATGTGAGAGAACGGGTCTGCGTGGTGGGTGTGCGCCATAAACAAAAAATCTAGGCGCCCGCATAGCATTGCGGGAACGCCGGCTCAGTTACCCTTGTTCACCATGAATCGTCGCAAGTCAGCTCTCACTCCCCGGAAAATTGGGACTCTCCTCTTCCTATCTGATAGTTCTGACACTGATGGAAGTGGAAATGAAGACGAATTCTACGGCTTTGATCAGTTAGTGACCGAAAAGAATGACCAGGATATCGATAATAGTGCAGAAAACCCTGACGATCCTCAACCTTCTACCTCTGGTGTGGGCACTCGTGACTCACGGTCGGTTGTTCCTCATCGCAAGAGAAAACTAATATTTTCGCGTGGCCAGGCCTCTGACTTCAGTAATGATGATGATAGTGACATGGACTGTGATTTTATTGCGCTCGACGATCAATCGAGTAGTGATAGTGAGGAATCATATTCACCAGTGAAGCGTCGGTATGTTCGCCGCCGCATGCGCTCGGGTAGTGTACCCTATGCTGTGCCCAGGGGATGGAGTACATCCCGGAGTACATCCCGGAGTACATCCCGTGGCCCAACACCAGTTTTAGGTAGTGATAGTGAGGATGATGTGGCTACACTTGGCATGGATAGACCACAGGCATCAGTGGATGGTGTTAGTGGTGATGGTAGTGGCACCGCCATGCGTGACTCACCAGGCCACGCTGGGACCCATGTTGACTCGTCAGTTCAAGGACAAAGCGGAGCGCCAGCCACCAGCCCACCACAACCACCCGCACAACCAGCCTATGATGTCCAGTATCCACCAGCAAACCGTATGTGGGATTGGCAGCAAAATCCCAATTTTGTTCCCAAGCCTCACCACTTTGATGATTCTCAAAGTGGAATTCTACCTACTTGTCCCCTTGGAACCACGGCCAATGAACTGGAATTCTTTGAATTATTCTTTGACCAGCCATTGAGGGAAATTATTGTCAGGGAAAGTAATAAGTATTTTGAGTACACCATGGCAAATACGATCTTATCACCACAGTCAAGACTACACAGGTGGAAAGAGACGACTGTTGCAGAAATGTATTTGCTTTTTGCAACAATAATGCTTATGCCTCACGTCTATAAGCATAATATAAAAGCATACTGGTCCACAGATCGGCTAATTTCTACCCCGGTCTTCAGTGAAATCATACCAGTGAACAGGTTTATCTTACTCTTACGTATGTTGCACTTCTCTGACAAAACCAGGCCTGACAGAAGTGACAGGTTATACAAGATTAGAAATGTTTTCATGTATCTCAAACAAAAGTTCAGGATATACTTTTATCCATTCAAGAATCTTGTAATTGACGAGTCTTTGATTTTGTTCAAAGGTAGACTGTCATTCAAGCAGTATATACCGAGCAAGAGGAAACGCTTTGGTATAAAACTGTTTGTACTCTGTGATTGTGACAGTGGCCTGGTGTTGGATATTGTTGTATACACGGGTAGTAAAACATTGAAAGATACCAAGATGTTATTGGGTATCTTAGGTGACGTAGTGAGAAACATGATGGCACCTTATCTTGATAAGGGGCATACATTATATACAGATAACTGGTACACAAGCCCATTACTCAGTGATTTCATGCGAGTGAACAAGACAGATGTGTGTGGCACAGTGCGTTCTAATCGTAAACATATGCCCAGGCTCAACGCAGGTGCTCGTGGTGATGACGTGCAAGTGTTTACTGCCAATGACATCATGGCATTACGGTGGGATGACAAACGAGATGTCACATTGTTGACAACCATTCACCGTAATGAAATGCAAGACAGTGGCAAAGTTGATCGAGTGACTAATGAACATATTCGAAAACCAGTGTCAGTGATTGATTATACACAAAACATGCGCTTGGTTGACAAGTGTGACATACAGATTGGTTTTGTTGACTGTGTTCGTAAGAGTTACAAGTGGTACATGAAACTTTTCTTCCATCTCATGGACATTTCAATGCTCAATGCATATAATATGTACCAAATAAAGACTGGCAACAGACCACCGTATGGTGAATTTTATTTGTCTGTTGTCAGACAACTCATAATGAAGTACCAGGTAACAACACCTGCTATACAACATGGTCCTCGAATTCCTCAGGATATACCCAAGCGTTTGAGGAGAGAAGGTGATCATTTCATAATACAGCTTCCTTCAACTCAGAAGAAATTTGCTCAGAAGAGATGCATTGTCTGTGCACAGACAAAACGACGGCAACAAAGACGCAAAGACACTCGGTTTATGTGTGAGGAATGTAAGGTGCCTCTGTGCATGGTGCCTTGTTTCAAGGAGTTCCACAAGCTCCAGCAGTTCTAAAACCATGTCCAGTGATTGTAAATATGTAAATATATGATAGAACATTAGTATTATACAATATTCGTGCATGTTTATTGTAATAAACAACAGTGGTAAACAATAATATGATAATAACTTTAGTGCGGTTATTGTGTTCAATACAGTGAGTTTATATATATACATTATATACAGTATTGGTCTCTCAGGCCCCAAATGTTAGTAGGAATAGAAAAAAATTGGAAAAGAAAAGAAAAAACAACTAAAACCACAAAATAATGTAATGCGCGTATGTGGAATTCGTCGATGTTGCTGCCACCACATCATTTTTGACAAACTTCTTGGCACTGTATCTCGGTAATTGCTGATTAGATTTTTTTTTTTTGTCTTATTACCTTCACAAAAATATGCTCTTTAATTCTGTAAGAAAAAATAATTTTTTTTTTTTTTCAAAATTTCTTGGACACTGGAGCACCACTTCAGATTTTGGCCTTGGACCCTGAAAGGCTTAATGTCCTCAAGTTTTCCATATCTGAGTAGTTGAAATTTCTCCTAGTTGAACTTCATATTATTTTGAGTGGCCCATTTGAAGATTTGGTTGATGTCCACTTATAGTCTTGCAGTGTCTTCGATGGAGGTCACTGCCATGGCAATCCAGGTGTCATCCGCAAAGGAAGACATGGAGCTATGGCTGACATCTCTGTCTGTGTCAGAAAGGAGGATGAGGAATAGAATGGGAGTGAGTACTGTGCCTTGTGGAACAGAGCTTTTCACCGTGGCTGCCTGGGACTTTACTCTGTTTACTATTACTCTTTGTGTTCTATTTGTCAGGAAGTTATAAATCCATCTACCAACTTTTCCTGTTATTCCTTTATCATGTATTTTGTGTGCTATTACACCATGGTCACACTTGTCGAAAGCTTTTGCAAAGTCTGTGTAAACTACATCTGTATTTTGTTTATCCTCAACAACATCCAGGACCTTGTTATAGTGGTCCAGGAGCTGGGACAGGCAGGAGCGACCTGCTGTAAACCCGTGTTGCCCTGGGTTGTATAATTGATGGGTATCTAGGTGGTTGGCGATCTTGCTTCTTAGAACCCTCTCAAAGATTTTTATGATATGGGAAGTTAGTGCTATTGATCTGTAGTTCTTTTGCAATTGCCTTACTGCCACCTTTGTGGAATGGGGCTATGTCTGTTTTTTTTTTAGTGATTGTGGGATGACCCCTGTGTCCATGCTCCTTCTCCATAGAATGCTGAAAGCACGCGATAGGATCTTCTTGCAATTCTTGATGAATACAGAGTTCCATGAGTTCGGGCCTGGGGCAGAGTGCATGGGCATGTCATTTATTACCTTTTCAAAGTCTTGTGGAGTTACTATAATATCCGAGATTTTTGAGATGACCAGATTTTGGGTTTTGTTCATAAAGAATTCATTTGGATTGTTGACCCTTAGTCTGGGCAGCGGCTCACTGAACATTGAATCATATTGGCACTTTAATATCTCACTCATTTCTTGGCTGTCATCTGTGTATGTCCCATCATTAGGCAGGGGCCCAATACTAGATGATGTTTTTCCCTTAGATTTGGCATAAGAGAAGAAGTATTTTGTTTTGTTTTTCAGTTTCCTTTATGGCATTTAGTTCTTCCTGAGATTCTTGTCTCCTGTAAGATTCCTTCACCTTAAGTTTGGTATTTGCAGTTTCATTGACCAATGCCTCCCTTCGTATTTCAGATATATTGGCCCCTCTCAGCAGCTCTGCGACTCTTCGCCTTCATCTGTATAGGAAGCGTCTCTCTTTTTAGTTTACATCTTCTCTTTCTTTTCTTTAATGGAATGTGTCTTGAGCAGATCTCAAGAACCACAGAGCTCATTTTTTCTAGGCAATTTTTTGGATCCATGTTGTTTAGGATATTCTTCCAACTTGTTTTATTTAGGGCATGGTTGACTTGATCCCATTGTATGTTTTTCTCATTGAAGTTGAATTTTGTGTAGAGACCTTCATGAATGATCATATTTTGCTGGTCAGGAACCCTGTGCATATATGTTTGTACATCTATTATGTTGTGATCTGAGTGTATTGTCTCTGATACAGTTATACTGGTCTCCCTCAACTTTCGCGAGGGTTAGGGGATCAAGAGCCTCGCGAATGTTGAAAAACCGTGAATGTTTGGTGCCCCAATATATTGTAGGGAAATATATTACAATACTGCTTCCTTAACTTGTTGAACCATGAATAATCATAAAATACATGAAAACGTCGTAAATTGTACTAAATATATACATGTTATGCTTTAATAATGTATGTTATTTAATAACATGTATGTTAATAACATGTATGTTATTAAATACCACTGCCTCCACCAATGCCTCCACCACTGCGAGTCCCTACTACCCTCCCTCCGACCCCCGCAACTGGCAGCCAGCCCTCCCACCACTCAGTGTGGTGAGTGTTTTGTTTGTTCATTATTTGCTATTTAACTACAGAATAAATAATGTGAACCCATTCATGACTGCACATTGGAATGGCTATTAGGAAAGGTATTAGACGGTGACATCATGTGTTTACTCTTGAACACTGCAAAGAATCGAACATTTCTGCTATTGCTAATAATAACAATACTAATAATAATAATAATAATAATAAATACGATATAATTGAAGAAGGAAATTGTACAAAAATACGAGGGAGTGGTTGACACATCGTCAGTGTGACTTTGTTTATGCTGGAGTGAACATTAGTCTCCCTGCTCTTCCAAACATTTCACAATAATTCATCGGTTGAGGCAGTGGTATTTAATAACATATATGTTATAAATAATAATAGTGGTGCCCCAGTGTCCAAGAATTTAAAAAAAAAAAAAAATTATTTTTTCTTATGAAATGGTAGAGAATCTTTTTCTGAAGGTAATAAAACAAAAAGTACGAAATTTAATGGAAAATTGACGAAATTATGCTCTCGCGAATTTTGATGTGTCAGCGATATTTACGAATCTGCGATTTTGCCGACTTTGACTCCCAGTTTAGGCCAATTACATTATTCCAGTCAACCAAATTCTTAGCTATTTCACTAGTATTACTTCTATTCTATCGATTGAGCACAAGAAATCGCCAAGTCAACTGTTTCAACTACGAAATAAAGTGATCAGAAATTGTTAATTTGGCCAATTTAACACAAAGTTCAAAATATTCCAATTTCAAAATGGGATCCAGAATAAACAATGTAGGTATTCCTGGAACTAAACTAACGTTTCCTCTGTTCATTAGTTACGTTTTGAGGCTTTACAAATAAATTCCATTTTGATTTTTTATTCACATAATGAATTTTTATTCACACCAAAAAATAGAAGATTTACTGTTATGCAATACTGTAATAATTGTATAAATATCATCACCATATTTGTGAATGCATATTAGACCCACCAGCTGGCGTGTATTAGATGTGTGAGGTCGTTTGTTTACTCTTGAATATCAGCAAAAATTTAACATTTCCGCTACTTTGAGCTCAGTTTCAAGCCATTTCCAGTGCTAAAACCAATCAAAATCATCTCTATTTCTGTAATATGTCTTCCATCCTATCAAATGAGACCAAGAAATCGCAAATACAACTATAAAAAACATACGAAAAAACACTGCAAAGTCGCTGTTTTAATCGAAAAATCATGATTTCAGTTTTTTTCTCTCATTATACACAGTGTGCTGCAGGATCTGTTTTATGTGGTGCACACATACCACATAGATGTATTCTCTCATATCTAGGCCCAAATGTACCACTCACAGTTTATCAGAGTGAGCTGAGCTCATGACGTAGATCTACGGTTTGGACCCTGAACGTAAAGCCGTAGATCTACGGGACGGACCCTGAAAGGGTTAAATATAGGTATTATGTTTGCTGTCTTCCAGATCTCTAGCCTCGTGGGCCTTATCATGCTTGCTCTTAAAGCTTTATATAGAAGCTGCCTCCACCACTTTTCCGAGATCATTCCATTTTCCGATCACCCTGCGACTGAAGAAATATTCCTGACATCCTTGTGGATATCTGTGTCTTGAATTTCCAACTGTGTCTCTAAATTCCTGTTTCTCACCTCTCAGACAGCCTGCTCCTGTCTGCTCTGTCAATTTCCCTGAGTATTTTGCATGTTATAATATCTCCCCTTAAATATCAGCCCTCCAGTGGCATTAGATTCAGTTCCATTATTAGTCTCTACTCACAGCTCATACCTCGTAACTCAGGAACAAGCCTTTGTGCATACTTTGGCACCTTCTCTGGTTTCTTAATATGCTTTTTCAAGTGCTTGTGCCATACTGGTGCTGCATACTCCAAGAAGGTCTTTACATGTGTTGTATAAGGTGCCTGAAATGACTCTGTTGAGATTACTAATAGCTGCTCTTAGATTTGCCAGATGAACATTAGCTGTAGAGGTTATTCAGTTGATATGAGCCTCTGGCTCTATTATGAGCATTATGATCACCTCAAGGTCCTTCTCTTTGTATGAAGTTTGCAGCCTCTGGCCCTGCAGCCTATACTCTGTTTCTGGTTTTGCTCCTTCCCCAATCTTCATGGCTTACATTTACTGGGATTGAATTCAATCAATCGTCTGATTACTATTGCAATTTGTCCTGATCCCTTTGGAGCCTTTCCTTGTCCTGATCAGTTTTTATTTTCTTCATTAGTTTTACATTATCAACATACAGGGATTTATCTGCATTAATCTCATCTGTAATGTCATTCAGATAAACCAGAAATGGTACTGGTCCTAATACTGATGTTTCTCTCCTAACAGTCACTCTTTGCTCCCTTTCCTTAAGATACTTCTTGATCCACTTGAGTACATACTCTGTTATTCCCTCCTAAATATCATATTTCGTGCTCACACTCTTTTGGGATACAACATCAAATACAATCTTGAAGTCTTAAATATGCACTTCATCTCCCCCTCTTTCTAGCCCCTCTCTTTCTTTCTTTCTTGTTGCATATCTGTTTCTGTGCCATAGAACTGCAGTGTCTGTTTCTGTGCCATAGAACTGCAACAAGTTAGTAAGACAAGAGTTTCTATCCCTTAACCTATGCTGGTTAGAGTGAGTGAGTGTGTGAGTGTGTGTGTGAGTGTGTGTGTGTGTGAGTGTGTGTGTGTGTGAGTGTGTGTGTGTGAGTGTGTGTGAGTGTGTGTGTGTGTGTGTGTGTGTGTGAGTGTGTGTGTGTGAGTGTGTGAGTGTGTGTGTGTGTGAGTGTGTGTGTGTGTGAGTGTGTGTGTGAGTGTGTGTGTGTGTGTGTGTGTGTGTGTGTGTGTGTGTGTGTGTGTGTGTGTGTGTGTGTGTGTGTGTGAGTGTGTGTGTGTGTGAGTGTGTGTGTGTGTGAGTGTGTGTGTGAGTGTGTGTGTGAGTGTGAGTGTGAGTGTGTGTGTGTGTGTGTGAGTGTGTGTGTGAGTGTGAGTGTGTGTGTGTGTGTGTGTGTGTGTGTGTGTGTGTGTGTGTGTGTGTGTGTGTGTGTGTGTGTGTGTGTATTTGCTCAGTAGTAGTATTGTAATACTGTATTTGCTTGTAATTTATAAATTTTTGCCTTTATTACAGAGGCAGGCAGTAGCAGTGGCAGTGTGAGTAACAAGCGAGTTACTGATGGGGATGTTTTTCCGGGGTTTAAGCCTGCATTAGAAGCATGTCAGCTAGATTGGAGTGACTATCCTCTTCCAGGCGTCACATACTCACGTACTGCTTCTCGTTATTACTGCCCTGTCATGTGTTTTAGGCACGATTCTCGACACGAGTCTCAAGCAGCACCCATCTCTGCACCACATCCTAGAAATCCAGCCTCTCATGCAGGGCCAAAGCGTCCTTCAGAGCGCCGTGTGTTAATTAGTCCTGGAAATCCTGGTGATCTTGAGAACCTTTCAGGTAGTGTTCCTCTTGCTGGTCCCAGACACAGTGGCCATCGCAGTAGTAGTGTTAGTAGTGAAGGTTTTTGTGACAATGACATTGGACGAGACAGTGACTCTCCACCCGATCAGCGTTCACCAGAGCAAGTTGATTCTGGACAAGTGTCTCGTCAGAGTTCCAGAGAAGAGAGACCTGTGCCTGCACTTGGATTAGTAGTTGCAGTTGGGCGATCTAGAGATGAGCGTGATAAGTCCTCCCCTGATGATGGGGGTGTTGAATCTGATTGGTCAGGTGTAGCTGAACCCACTAGACATCAAAGAAGTCGTGGAGGCAGCAGAGGGCAGCGGTCGAGAGATCTCCATGGAGCAGATGAATATGAAGTGTATGTTTACAATGCTAACTTGGTGGGAGAGGGAAATATTGGCGGTGATGGCGGAGTATGTAGTAGAGGAGCAGAAATTTTCAGCAATCTTAAAAAGTTAGAAGATCCCCTTGAGATTTTGTTTGCAAGAGCAGAAGGACTTCATGCACATGGACATCTTCAAGAGGCTTCAGAACTTGCAGTACAGCTTTCCCATGAGCTGCTGGCTAATCCTCCCAATCTGATGATAGACATTCCACCTCCGCCTAATAAAGGAAAGCGCAAGAAAGTCAACCCTGCATCTCATCTCCTTACTTGTTTAGCCTCAGCTACCTTGGGAAAATGTGCCTTCCTCTGTACTGTTTTAGCAGAAAATCCTGAACACACCCATTTAGCTTTCCAAGTATCCATGTTTGGCCTGGAAATGGCACGGCCTCCAGCATCCACAAAGGTGAGTTTTCTTTTTTTATTTGATTTAATTGAACATTTTAATCATTATAGTATGGTTTATTTTGTATACTTCACAAAATTTGTATCATAGAGAGTAGCCATTTATATTTTTTAAGTTCATACTACATGTGCATATACATGTATGTGTATACATACCCATCTGACTTTTCTATTTTCTTAATAGCTCTTGTTCTTACATTATTTCTTTTCATCGCCATGAGGAAGTGTAGAAGAATCCTTCCTCCATAAATCAAGAGTGTCGTGAAAGGTGACGGAAATGCCATGAGCAAAGAACTAGTAACTCCATTCTCCTCTATTAATTTCTAAATTTGTAAAGAAGAATATTTTAAAGTTGGGATGCCTGAATGTGCATGTAGTACAAATGATAAGAAAAAGTCGAGTGTGAATGTTATGAATGAAAAGAAGCTGGATGTCCTATCTCTTAGTGAAATAAAGCTGAAGGTTGTAGCAGATTTTCAGTGGGGAGAAGTAAATAGGATTGAATCAAGTGTACCTGAGCAAATTCAAGCTAAAGAGTAGTGTTAATGTTGAATGATCAGTTCTTTTTCTTCTTTCAATGCACTGGCTATATCCCACCCAAGCAGGGTGGCCCAAAATGAAAAACATAAGTTTCTCTATAAATTTAGTAATGTATACAGGAGGAGTTACTAGCCCCTTGCTCCTGGCATTTTAGTCTCCTCTTATGACATGAATAAATTCAAAGATTATGTGTATTAAAATAAGGTTAGGATACAAATAGTGGGTTATATTATGTGTTTATGGATGTGAGGAAGAGAGGAGAGAGAGATTTTTGAAGATGTTGAGTGAGTGTTTAGGGAGTTTTAAATTAAGTGAGACAGTAATTGTTGTGGGGACCAAAATGCTAAGTGAGAGAAATTGCTGTAGAGGGCATAGTAGGTAAGTTTGACATGCCAGGGATAAATGACAATGGGGATGTTAACTGAACTTTGTATAGAAAGAGGTATGGTAATAGATAATACATATTTTGAGAAAAAAAGGATAAATAAGTACACAAGGTATGATATGGACCAAAATAATGGTAGTTTGTTAAACTGTACAGTATTAGTACAAAAAAAATGGATAGACTCAAGAATGTGCATGTTTTTAGAGAGGCAACAGATATATCATATGTTTTAGTTGTGGCTACAGTGAGAGCAAGAGGTAAATGGGTTACAAGGAGAATGTCATCAGTGAGTAGGAGAAAAGTTAAGGGCTTACAAATTAAACTCTTTCACTGTCCAGACTCTGAAAATTAATATTGCTCTGAGTATCAACATTTAAAAAAAAATCTTCTGAAATAGTAGATAACCTTTTTCTGTAGATAATAATACCAAAAATATGAAAATTGATGGAAAACTTACAGAATTACACATGTGCAAAGAGTGGTCTTGACATAATTTATGCATCATTTTGCCTACTTTGAGTCCTATTTTAACTCTTTTATTGTCCCGACTCCCAATCTGAAACTTTTCCTCAGTGTCCAAAAAAAATTTTTCTTATGAAATAGTAAATAATCTTTTTCCTAAGGTAATGACACCAAAAGTACAAGAGTTGATAGAAAATTTACCAAATTACGCTGGCGATTTCACCCACTTTGAGTCCTATTTTAAGCCACTTACATTGTTTCAGCCTACCATTCTATTGATTGAACACAAGAAACCACCTTCAGGTGGGCCCCGCTTTACAGTTTTTCACTTTACAGTGTTTTGCTAATGTAGTAATTTTCAATTATACCCTTTCTTCATTTATTCAGACTTCCTAGAAGAAATATACGTATTTACTACTCGCTATATGCTAAGTACGAAAATATTTTAAGGCGAGTAATGTGTGTACTGTATATGCATTTTTTAGGCCTAGCTCTGTTGCTCACTTAATACATATACAATAAACATGCTATCAGACTTATATGTATGTATTTGAAAGTGAAAAAAGGCTATGATTCACTTCACAGCAATTTTTGATTTACGTCAGTAGCCCAGAACCTAACCTGCAGTATAAGTGGGGTCCTCCTGTATTCATCTGTTTCAGCACCCCAATAAAGTGATTAGAATTTGGTAATTTGGCCAATTTCACAAAAATTGAAAAAATTCTGAAACTTACTTGTTACACTGTTAATGCTACACTTTATCACTGGCTGGTGCTATAGCCTTTATTAACTCCTGCTGCTTTAGTCAACCTGCAGTATAAGTGGGGCTCTCCTGTATTCGTCTTTTTCAACACTCCAATAAAGTGGTTAGAATTTGGTAATTTGGCCAATTTCAAAAAATGTTAAAAAATTTAATTTAAAAATAAAGTTCATAATAAACAATGTAGACATTCCTGGCACTGAAACAACAGTTCCTCTGTTCATTAGTCATGTCTGCAGGCCTCTTTTATTACACTTACTGTCTGTTTTGAATTCTTAGTCACACAAAAAATAGAAGATTTACTTTATTTCTCAGATAATAGTATAACCAGGAAATATTGTTCATAATTTACAGCATCCCAATTGTTAAATCTGACCTATAAAAAAAAACATAAAATTAGACCGGGGGGTTGTAGGGGGGGTTTGGCCCATCCTCTAGAATATTGACAAAAATCCGTTATTTCTTCTACATTGAGCTCAGTTTCAAGCTGCTTCTAGTCCTGAAACCAATCAATATTATCTCTATTTCAGTAGTATGTCTTCCATTCTATCAAATGATACCAAGAAATAGCCAATAAAACCATAAAAAAGCATCCGCGAAAACACTGCAATATCACTATTTTAACCATACACACGGTCACAGTTTTGTTTTTCCCTTCATGCACCATGTGGGGCAGGATATTTTTTCATAGGGTGCTCACTCACAGCATAGAGCGATTCTCTCATATCTGAGCCAAAATTTAACACTCACAGCTTTTCTGAGTGAGCATAGTTCTGCATGACGGACAGCAAAAGGTTAAGACGGTTCCTTGGCTTCATTTGATCAAACTCTTAACTATTTCACTTGTATGCCTTCTATCGATTGAGCATAAGAAACTGCCCGTTCAACTGTGAAAACTGGTCTATAAAGTGCACAGGTAGTAATTTGGGTAGTTTTACATAAATTAAAAAAATTCCATTTTAAAACTAGTCTAAAATAAACATTTTAGACATTGCAGGCACTAAGCAATATTTATTCTGTTCATTAATTACATCCCAAGGCTTCTGTATTGTCGTGTGGGGTTCGGTAAGGAGATAAGAGGGTTGAAGGTAGACACACTTGTTGGATGGTAACGATATATATATTGTCAGACTGTGGTAATGGGAGATGGAGCCCAGCCTGCCGTGTTCTGCCTTCTATGCCTATGCGTCGACTGAGAGGGAGGCAGCTCGTCTCACTAACTCATGCTGTATCCCGTGACGTCATACAGTCACTCGGCCTAGGGATCTTCTATATAAAGCACATGGATGGTACTATGATGCTCATCTAATCTATGCATACAACACATATAAGGGGATCAGCATCTATGCTGACAGCTTGGTCATGTTACGTATGTCGTCCCGACATACACTACTATGCTATAGGCTGAACAGGCAGGTGGTTCTGGGCTGATTCTGTACAATAACAAATTCATATATAACTTAGAACTAATGGATGGTATCATACTGGATGTTAACAAAATGAGTTTTACGTAATGAGTGTTAACGTAATAAGTTTTTACCGTAATGAGTTTCATTGTAATGCATTACGACTTATAAGAACAAATCATTGTACAATATGGATGGAATTGATCGATCAATCCGTATTCATGCACTCTACGGATTCTGAGGAAATAAATAAATATATACAGTGGACCCCCGCATAACGATTACCTCCGAATGCGACCAATTATGTAAGTGTATTTATGTAAGTGCGTTTGTACGTGTATGTTTGGGGGTCTGAAATGGACTAATCTACTTCACAATATTTCTTATGGGAACAAATTCGGTCAGTACTGGCACCTGAACATACTTCTGGAGTGAAAAAATATCGTTAACCGGGGGTCCACTGTATATATATATATATATATATATATATATATATAAATATATATATAAATATATATAAATATATATATAAATATATATATATATATATATATAAATATATATATATATATATATATAATATATATATATATATATATATATACAGTGGACCCCCGCATAACGATGGCATCACATAGCGATTATTTCGCATACCGCTTACTTTAATTGCAAAAATTTTGCCTCACATACCGCTTAAAAACCCGCTTACCAATTTTCGTCCGAGACGCGCTCACATGTTCCGCCGGTGGCATTGTTTACCAGCCAGCCTCCGCGGTAACATCCAAGCATACAATCGGAATATTTCGTATTATTACAGTGTTTTCGGTGCTTTTTCTGGAAAATAAGTGACCATGGGCCCCAAGAAAGCTTCTAGTGCCAACCCTACAGCAATAAGGGTGAGAATTACAATAGAGATGAAGAAAAAGATCATTGATAAGTATGAAAGTGGAGTGCATGTCTCCGAGCTGGCCAGGTTGTATAATAAACCCCAATCAACCATCGCTACTATTGGTGGTACAGCTGCTGCTGCTGCTGCACTGTCAGCTGCTGCTGCTGCTGCTGCACTGTCAGCTGCTGCTGCTGCTGTAGCACCGTTGTTGGTGTGGCTTATTGAGAATACCAAGAAACAATTAACCCCCGAGGATTTGCCACCCAGGATAACCCAAAAAAGTCAGTGTCATCGAAGACTGTCTAACTTATTTCCATTGGGGTCCTTAATCTTGTCTCCCAGGATGCAACCCACACAAGTCGACTAACACCCAGGTGAACAGGGAAAAATGCCTGGAACTAGTGCTCATATTGGTGAATTTAAAGCCAGCAAAGGTTGGTTTGAGAGATTTAAGAATCGTAGTGGCATACACAGTGTGATAAGGCCTGTTCTGGAAGAAAATGCCAAACAGGACCTACAGTACTCAGGAGGAAAAGGCACTCCCAGGACACAGTGTCTCATCAGTCATTGCTGCATCTTCAATAAAGGTAAGTGTCAGTTATTCTTCATTTAGTAGACTAGTACATGCACAATATATACTGTGCATGTACTACTCTACTATTGTGCATGTATCCTTCTCTTTGTGTGTGGGAAAATGTATATTTCATGTGGTAAAATTTTTTTTTTCATACTTTTGGGTGTCTTGCACGGATTAATTTGATTTCCATTATTTCTTATGGGGAAAATTCATTCACATAGCGATTATTTCGCATAACAATTACCCCTCTTGCACGGATTAAAATCGTTAACCGGGGGTCCACTGTACTACTCTACTATTGTGCATGTATCCTTCTCTTTGTGTGTGGGAAAATGTATATTTCATGTGGTAAAATTTTTTTTTTCATACTTTTGGGTGTCTTGCACGGATTAATTTGATTTCCATTATTTCTTATGGGGAAAATTCATTCACATAGCGATTATTTCGCATAACAATTACCCCTCTTGCACGGATTAAAATCGTTAACCGGGGGTCCACTGTATATATATATATATACTGTATATATATATATATATACAAGGTGAAATTAACAGCAAAGGCATCTGGTGCGCACTCAGATCATTACTGTCAAATTCTCAGAATGCGGAGGGAACGTGAACACGAAAAAAAAAAATTCTGAAAAACTAATCAGTTTTAACAAACAGTTGACAATTTCCTTCATCCCGGACATCTAGTTATACAGGCTATGTACATTTAAACCCAATTCTGCGAGGGTGAGGTTTACATATGCAGAATGGTTATCATCTCTGGGAGGATCGAATTCCTCTGCAATGGCTAACACATGCTTTGGCTGAGGGAGATCTGAACGAGTATCTACAAAAGATACTTGTGGGTTTCTCATTACTTGTCGAGTACGCAAGGAGTAACGGCATTCAGGTTGAATATCTGACTGAGTATTTGAGGTAGAGGGTACAGAGTCAAGAGGATTTTCAGCATCTGTTACATTAGTCTGGGTAGCAATATCATCAACATCGCATACTAATTTCATGTGATCTAAATGCGATTCTTTGTACTTACCAGTACTAATTTCTCTAACCTTATACTTATTGCCAGAGATATGTTCTACAACTCGATAAGGGCCAACAAACTTTTGATCGAGCTTAGGCATTTCGGATGTTTTGTTGAAATTTGTCAGCATTACTCTCGAACCTACTCTAACTTTTGATGGTTTAGCACGGCTATTAGTTACTCTAGTAAATTCTGCTGTTGATTTATGAAGTGTTTCACGGATTCTTCAAAAAACACTAAGCTATGCTGGTACGAGTTGCTATGAAATCATCAGGGTTGTAATTGGGTTTCGGAGTGGAATATAACAACTCATAGGGTAAACGCTTGTCTACACCATACAATGCATAATGTGGAGTATCACCTATGGAAGCATTGTAAGCAGAATTTATGGCACATTGAACATCTGGTATAACTTCATCCCAAGTTTCACTATTGGGGTTGATAGTGGCTCTCAAAACATCAAGTACTTTCTTATTGGTTCGTTCAGCTAACCCATTACTGGCAGGATGATGAGGAACAATGGTGGATTTAGAGATCTTGTACAAAGTACACAAATTTTCAAGAATCTCATTACAGAATTCACCTCCATTATCTGTTACTAAGGACTTAGGGGTGGTATGCCTGCAGATAATGCGTTCTTTAAACGCTTTAGCTACTGTCTTGGCAGTCTTATCTGCAATAGGAACTAACTCACTGTATCTGGTGAAATGGTCTACCGTAACACACAGATGTTTGTTGCCTTGGAGGGAACATTTAAAATTGGTTAACAAATCAAGGACAACTCTTTCCCACGGTTCGCTAGTGGTTGGGTACACTTGGATTGGATTAGGACCATTCACATTTCCTTTATGTTGCATACAAACACTACATTTCTTAACATACTCTGAAATGTCAGTTGCCATACGTGGCCAAAAGTATTTCATTCTGGCTTGTTTCACAGAACGATCCATACCAGGATGTGCAACACCTGGTGCATCAAGAACTAGCTGTAGAGCTACATTCACTAGTGACTGTGGAATTACTAACTGGTACACTCTTCTACTTGGAGTACCCAACTCGGCTGTTCGATACAGTAATTCTTGGCTCATTACAAAGTCACTGATGGGTGCTGGTGGCTTCACAGTAAGAATAGGATCTTCCTGGAGCAGGAATCAAATCACACCAGAACACATGGGATCTGTTCTTTGCACATTCTTTGCGTCCTCTGCAGCAAATGGAGGATCTGCAGTAACTACACTTACGTGTCGCGATAAAGCATCTGCGGCTATGTTTGACTTGCCTGGTAAATGTTCAAAAGTGGGATTGAACTCTTGGGTAGTCAAGGTCCATCTGGCTAACCTTCTAGTAGGTTGTTTGTTCTGGAATAAAGGTATCAGTGGTGCATGGTCTGTCAAGACATGAACAGGGTACTGGTAAATAATGTCTCGGAAGTGCTTCAAAGACCATACTATTGCTAAAGCTTCTTGCTCCGTTACTGTATAATTACGTTCAGCCTTCGTAAGGACTCTACTAGCAAATCCAACTGCATTGTACTTGCCATCAGTCTTCTGTGCTAGTACGGCACCTATGCCAATTGAACTACCATCAGTTGTTAGATAGAAATGCTTAGAAAAATCTGGAAATTTCAAAATGGGACCAGACCTTAGCTTTTCTTTTAGTGTCTGGAATGCTCTTTCTTGACTGAAGGTCCAAACGAAAGGAGTATCTTTCTTAAGCAATTCAGTTAGAGGAGCTGCTATTGAAGAAAAATTAGCAATGAAAGATCTGTAGAAACCTGCTAGACCCACAAAGGATCTTACAGCATCAGCAGTTTTGGGGGATGGAATACTTAGTACTGGCGTTACTTTACTTTGATCAGTCGTAACCCTTCTAGGAGTGACTACGTGACCAAGAAACTTAATTTCTGATCTGAAAAATTGACATTTGGATAGTTTGATCTTTAAATTGGCTTCTTCAAGCTTACCAAGTACTATATCAAGTCTTTTCAGGTGTGTATCCACATCTTCGGACATGACGATTATGTCATCTAAGTACACCATAAGTGCTTTACCTATAAGACCTCTAAAGATATTGGTCATGAGTCTAGAGAACGTGATAGGAGAGGATCGTAATCCAAAAGCCATTCGAAGGAAGTGATAATGACCTGTGGGAGTGGAGAATGCAGTTAACTCTTGGCTGTCCTCGTGAAGAGGGACTTGCCAAAACCCTTGTAACAAGTCCAGGGTCGAGAAGACTTTGTTATCTCCGATATTGTGTAAAAGATCACCTAGTACAGGAAGTGGGAAGCGATCTGGAATAGTTTTCGCATTTAACTTCCTAAAGTCAATCACCGGGCGCCAAGTACCATCCTTCTTAGGCACCAGGATTAAGGGCGCATTCCAGGGTGAATTACTATGTGCAATAACTCCATCATCGAGCATTTGATTGATCAGTTCTTCTGCGACAGCAACTTGGGAATGAGGCATTCTGTACACAGGTATATAGATAGGTCTAGTACCAGGTTCAAGTGGAATACGATGGGACAATAAGTTTGTTATACCCATCTTCTCACCTGGTAAGGCAATGGCTCTACGATGTTTGTTCAACAGCGTCAACAAGCGCTTGACTTCGTCTGGGAAGCCAGTGGGAGCTGAGTCTTTCTCCTCAACTGGTGGAATGGATTGATCCAGTGGAGTGGATGAGGTCTCCCCTGTTGAAATAGCACCGACCCACTGGTCAGGTGGCACGTCATCCTGTACTTGAACAGGGTAAAGATAGTGAACTAGGTATTTGCTCTGAGACGAACACTGTGACCCGAAGTGTTAGCAAGGAATAAATGGATCTTACTGTCTCTTACAACATGTAAGGAAGGTTCAACAAATAAACCCTTGACCTTGCAGGAATCACTGTCAACTAGGACGTTATCACCATCTGGAACATTAGGAACAACAACAGACACTCTAGTGAGAGCACTAGCCGCAACAGAGACGTCTTTCTGCAGACGGCATGTGACATCAACAAGAGATGGCATTACTAGTTTCAAGTAATCGTTTTCCGACAAGGCATCCCCTGTGGAGAAACTACTACTTGGACTAGCAGTCATTGCAGGGATAGGCTGTGCACTCAAGGCAGTCTGAGTGTCCTCGGACACTTGAGGCAATACACTATCTTGCATGTCTGAAGGTGTAGGTAGAACACAGATGGGAGTGACAGAGTTACCAGTGCCTGACCGCTTGGGTATGCTACTGGAGAATGCATTGGCTTGTAAGGACTTAATGCGTACATCATACTCTGCGGCAATATGGCAGATTTCTGATCCAAGCTGGTAACCCCAAAATGGAACGATCAAGTCGTCAATTTGGGCATGCCATCGGTAAGGGTCGAGCACAATGCGTAAGTATCACATGGAAGCAAATCCCAGTAGAAGGTCACTAGGGAAAGTAATCTGGTCTTTAACAAGAAAAGCAGCAGTAAAGTCTCTGCCTTGGATTGTAAAGGTGAGCGAAGTCTGACCTCGGACTCGCAGAAGGGAACCAGCTACTCCACTAAGGGAGGTTACAGTAGTTGGTTCGACGAGGAGGATATGGCGTAACTGCTTCTCTTTAAACAAGCTAGACCTGATTATATTAACTTGCACACCAGAGTCCATGAACACTTGAACGGGCGCATTATGGATAGAAGCTTGTACCAAAGGTCCTATTGTTTCGTTAGGAGTTATGTGCAAACAGAAAGGTGGGTTGTCATCGGAGAAGGCATTTTCTACTTCATCCCCAAATTCCTCTATGTCAGAGACGTGTGAAGCAACCTCAGCAGCAGGGTTGTCATTCTCAAGACTGGCTAAGGCTTCATAGGAATTTTGAACTGGGATGGTGTACTCATTATCACCTACTGTCACGACTGGATGAGTAGACTGGGGTGCTTGGATTCCCCTGAATTGGAAGAATGAGCCTGGTTCTGGTTAGTTTGAGAACCATGACGTCTGTTTCCTCTCCTGGCTCTGCGGTTGGAACGGCCACGGAAATATCTAGAGTACTGCAGGTTGTAGAGAGCATTGCACTCAGATGTGTCATGTCCATGTATTCTATGATAAGTACAGTAGGGAAGATCTGACTGGTACTCATCATCAGTACGCCTCCTCTTAGGGTGACTATCAGGACAGTTAATTGCAATATGGCCACAGTAACCACAATTGTAGCAAGTTCTTTGACTGTGGGTACTGTACATACTACGGGTGCTACGGGAATGATGGCTCTTAACACTAGCTTTGGATGATGGATGCGAGTGATTAAGGTTGGGAGTTTTGGTAGTAGCACAAACTGGAGGAAGTACAGGAGTAGACAAAGTGGTTGGCGTAGACTTTCGATAAGGGAAGGTTCCCTCGGGACACAAATTTCGTACATGGATGAGAGCTGCGAGCGGTCCCATAGTAGCATCTAGAGGACTTGAATTGTACACATACATAGATGTCGGTGGCATTAGTTGTTTGATAACTCTGAATGCTGCAAATTTAGCAAACCCTTCACGGGCTGGTTTATCACTATTTTTAAGGTACTTGGAATTTTGACCCGCTCTAACGAATGAGGACATAAGGTTATTTAGACGAAGGGCAAACCCATCTAATGACTCCTCTGGCCTCGAAGCTGTGCACACTAATTCTTTGAGAATGACAAAAGGATCGGTTTCTCGCATCGATTCAAGATAGTTACGGATTAACTGTTCATAATCTTGCCACCTGGTTAGGTCTTGAAAGTCCTTCATACGAATTAAGTTAAACACGTGAGGCGGCTGGAGAACGGGCTAGACTCTCCTTTCCGATACTGATTAAACAACTCTCAGATGGAAGACCAACTGAAGCATTAGCTCTGGCTCGAACAGCGGTAAACCAACCTTCTAGATTGTCTGGATTACCATTGAACAATGGCATAGCATCATACGGATCACGACTGAAATTACGCAGACTAGAAGTCGGAGTGTGTCTATTATTTGATACAGGATTACTCGAATTGTGAACTGATGCATCAGTGGTTGTACTAGCAGCATGTGCTGAGGCATCACTTGAGAAGACTTGAGACATATTTACAAAATGTAAAACAAGAATTTAGAGAAACAAAAGAAAACGTAACTGAGGAACACACAACACAATGAACTTAAATGGGAAGAAAATGCTTAACTATTCTGCATAAGTAATTAAAAATTGACAGGTCACACAGCAAGCAAGGAAACTCACACAAGAAAATACTCAACTGAATAAAAAACACTTTGAAAATCAAGAGAACTTGTACTTTACTCAAATCTAATTTACTCAAATTTTACTTTAAATTGGATTAATGGCACAGTGAGTTGTCTTTACTCTCAGTGCAATAGGGAAATTCAACAATAAAATGATGAAACAATCAAAAATGTTAAATTGGACTCAATAAAGCTTGTGCAAAATTAAGACAAACTGGGAGAACAATTCACTAAAAAGAAAATAAAATGGTACACAAAGAATAAAATATTATGCACAGAACAGAGCATAAGAAACTGCACTGAAATAAACTGTAGCAATATTGCAAATAACAATTGCTAATCAAGAGTACTGCACAACATTACTTAAAATTTCTGAAAGAAAAAATTTTAATGACAACACAATGCTTGCACAAGAATTATTGCAAAATGAGTCAATGTGCAATAATAGAAAAAAAATTACACACACAAGAAAACACTGTTTACAAGATTAAAAAAAAATATTAGCAAGGAATGAACTGAGTGAACACTTTAACTCTTAACTGCAGCTTAAGCAACACTTAACAAGCAAAAGAACAATTTACTTTAAATGAACAACTTAAAAATTGCACTAAGAGTGAATTTGTTCAATGAAACATGAAAAATAATAGTAGATGCAAAACACAGAACAAAAGGGTTTGAACACTTACAGTGATGCAGAACACAACACATCAACATAAACACAATACTAGAATTTTCTTTCTATGAAGCTTGATGTGTGAAAAATTTGGAAAATAATTTCTTGCTTGCACAAAATAATGGCACTATTGTCTGTGGAGATAAGACAAATTAGGCACTGGCTGAATGAAAAGAATTAACACAAAAATGTTCAACACACAGAAAACTAAACAAGAATACACAAATACTGGGAGGAAAATATAACTGAGACAACACTGAGTTGTGATGCAGAATACAAGGTAATAAATTACTGAATTACTTCACTGGAATACTATGAACACAAGGTGATTCTGAAGTGGAAACACAAGTTCAATACTGCTTATATTTTGCACACACAAAGGAAAAAACTCTAAGGTACTTACTTCAAGTATATAAAAAAAAAAGAAGCACAACACAACAGATACGAAATTATGCACGAAAATTAACACTGAATTAAGAAGATAAAAAATATTGCAATCAGTATATAATAAACACTGAGTCAAATCGAGAGTCACTGAATGTCACTGGTGGCCTGGTGGTTAACGCTCTTGCTTCACACGGTGAGGGCCTGGGTTCGATTCCCAGCCAGAGTAGAAACATTGGGCGTGTTTCTTTCCACCTGTTGTCTATGTTCCCCATCAGTAAAAAATGGGTACCTGGGTGTTAGTCGACTGGTGTGGGTCGCATCCTGGGACAATGACCTAATTTGCCCGAAATGCTCAGCATAACAAGTGGCTTTCTATGTAGTAGTATGTCATTGTTGTCAGCTAGGACTGTATACCATGTACATGTACTTGTAGTAAATAAAGATTATTATTATTATTATTATTATTATTATTATTATAAGAAAAATCACTGGAAACAAAAAGAAATGTCTCAACACTCGCAAATGTCTCTATGAAAAATATTATCACTGTAACGACTTGGTGAAGAATTAGGTAGAAGGTCGTGGATGTTTATGTCCTCTCGTGGCTGGCTACTGTCCACATGTGATCGTAGAATTGCGCTTACATCAACGATAGACTTCACACAGGAGGCTTTTAACGATGGTGCAAAACACACACTAGCTCTTGACCCCCTATGTTGTCCTTAAAATATGGTGCTAGTACCCGTAGTAAGAGTACCAAAACACAGTGGTAGTGGTTGGGTGAGTGGGTGAATGGCTGAGTGAGGCGGCTGAGGCCAGTGTCGAGTGAGTGGGCTGAAACAGGGCTAAGGCCTAGACCGCGTGGTAACTGGCCTATGGGATGAACGGCGTAAGCCTCACTGGGGACACCCTCACTGGCGCGAAGATATTTCTAAGCCGACTGGCTTAAAAACAACCCACAAAATACCACAACACCACAGGGATGAAAAAGCACTCAGAATGGCTTGGAGCTTGAGCACAAAGCGATGAAGACTGTACTCACGTGGCTTGCTTGAGTACTGGGGTAAGACACCTGGGTTAGTCACCTGGGTTAGGTGCTGGCTGGCTTGTCTTAACCCTTCACACAGAATAGCTTGATAACTTCTAACGATGAGCACAGCAGGGGTGGAAAGCTGGCTTGGCAGGCAAAAACTGGATGGAGTAGGCTAGGCTGACTGACTCCCTCACCACAGACTGGTTGCTGGCTTATTTTGCACACTCGGGTCAACCCCTCGGGAGTGATGCAAATAAGCAGATAAACACTAATACAAGGAGACTGACCAGTGAATAATGTAGTGGCTGGTAGATGCTTGATTGAGGTAGCTGGCTTGGCTAGGTCGGCCTACTGGCTACACGAAATGGCCGTCTTGCTGCTCGAAAGAAATCTCCATACATCGGCGTAATTATCAATTTTACGCCCACACCGCTGTCACCAAATTGTCGTGTGGGGTTCGGTAAGGAGATAAGAGGGTTGAAGGTAGACACACTTGTTGGATGGTAACGATATATATATTGTCAGACTGTGGTAATGGGAGATGGAGCCCAGCCTGCCATGTTCTGCCTTCTATGCCTATGCGTCGACTGAGAGGGAGGCAGCTCGTCTCACTGACTCATGCTGTATCCTGTGACATCATACAGTCACTTGGCCTAGGGATCTTCTATATAAAGCACATGGATGGTACTATGATGCTCATATAATCTATGCATACAACACATATAAGGGGATCAGCAACTATGCTGACAGTATTATACCTGCCTTCCATTTTGAATTCATCATCACATAAAAATTCAAAGATTTACCCTATTTCTTGGATGATAAAATATAAGCAGGAATGATTAATCATGGTTTATGGCTTCTCTATAATTGCATCAAACCTAAAAAGAATCATGAAGAGGAGAGGAGATTCGTATAGTGACGATGAATAGGAGATGAGTGAAATTCTAAAAGAACAGTATGAGTCGGTGTTCAGCAACCCACGAAATGACAGCAGAATTATTTTTGACTCCAGAAGAAGGCCGCACAGACCATCTAACTAACATTAGTACAAATCCCATAGATTTTGATAAAGAATTGGACAACATACCCACTCACTCAGCACCTGGACCAGATTCATGGAATGCTCTGTTTATAAAGAAGTGCAAAGTACCATTAGCACTAGCACTCAGCATTCCTTGGAGAAAGAGCTTAGATCTAGGTGAAATACCAAAGACCTTAAAGAGTGCAGACATAGCTCCTTTACGTAAGGGAGATAGTAGAGCACTAGCTAAAAATTACCGACCAGTAACCCTAACTTCTCACATCATAAAAATCTTTGAAAAAGCGATGAGACGGCAGATTACAAATTTTATGGACCAGCACAACCCGAACCAGCACGGTTTTAGAGCAGGATGATCATGCCTGTCACAGCTGCTGAACCATTATGACAGAATTGCGGAGGCATTGGAAGACTACCAAAATGCAGATGTGATTTACATGGATTTTACAAAGGCGTTTGACAAATGCAATCATGGAGTGATAGCACACAAAATAAGGGCCATGGCCATTACGGGAAAGGTAGGCATATGGATTTTTGGGTTCCTAACACACACAACACAAAAAGTAGTAGTGAACAGAGCAAGATCCAGCATCAGCGAGGCCAAAACCTCAGTGCCCCAAGGTACTGTCCTGGCACCTCTGCTGTTTCTCATCCTCATAGCAGACATAGATAAAAACACCCAGCACATTTTTGTAACATCATTTGCGGATAACACTAAAATAAGCATGAAAGTCACTACGATAGGGGACAGTGAAAAATTACAGGAAGACATAAGCAGGGTTTTCCAGTGGGCAGTCGAGAACAACATGACGTTCAGTGGTGATAAGTTCCAGCTGCTTAGGTATGGAAAGAATGAAGAACTCAAGAGAATCACCAAATAGAACGAAGGGAACACGTAAAAGACCTGGGAATAATTATGTCAGCTGACCTTTCTTTTAACCCTTTGACTGTTTTGGCCGTACACCTACCATCCGACTTACGACCGAGTTCGATTCCGAGAAACCGGTCGTAAGTCGAAATGGTCGTAAGTTGAACCTTACTACTGAATAACAACAAAACATTTTTGTAATGACTTTATTTTATTGTTTTATTTTAGTATTTCATGTTTTACTTTACTTTTTATGTTGTTAGTACTGTATTTTATACTGTAAGGTTTAGGATAAACACTGTGTACAACAGAAATAGTTGTTTATTTCCTAGAAATTTGGCATAAAAAACATGGTTGTAAGTTGAGTGGTCGTAAGTCGAGCAGGTCGTAAGTCTGATGGTAGGTGTATATATATGTCTTACGAGGTACCGTGTTTGACGTATATATAGTACTCATAAATTCTAGCGGCTTCAAATCAAGCAGGAGAAAGCTGGTAGGCCCACATGTGAGAGAATGGGTCTGTGTGGTCAGTGTGCACCATATAAAAAAAATCCTGGAGCACGCACTGCATAATGAGAAAAAAAAAACTCCAACCATTTTGTTTAATTAAATGCAGACTTTGTGGTCTATTTTCGTATAATATTTATGGTTGTATTCTCGTTTTTTTGGTCTCATTTGATAGAATGGAAAACACATTATAGAAATAGAGGTGATTTTGATTGGTTTTACTATAAAAAAGAACCTTGAAATGGAGCTCATAGTAGGGGAATTGTTTGATTTTTACCGATGTTCAAAAGTAAACAAATGATGTCATTGTCCAATAAATGTTCAACTAGCCATTCTAATATGCAGTCATGAATGGGTTGACATTATTTGTACAATTATTACAATATTGCAGTAGTCTGCATAACAGTAAATCTTCTATTTTTTGTTTGAATAAAAATTCAAAATAGAAAGTAAGAGTAATATCAGAGGGGCCTGGAGACGTGACTGATGAACAAAGAAAATGTTATTTTCGAGCCAGGAATGTCTGCATTGTTCATTCTGGACCTTATTTTGAAATTGTCATATTTTTTCATTTGCATGAAATTGGCCAAATTGCAAATTTCTGACCACGTTATTGGGTAGTTGAAATTGGTAAATGGGCAGTTTCTTGTACTCAATCGATAGAAAAAATGGAGTTCTAAAGAAATAGCTATGAGTTTGGTCAACAGGAACAATGGAATTAGCCGAAAATAGGGCTCAAAGTGGGCGAAGTTGCCGATTTGTAAATATCGTCGAGGTCGCTAACTTCGCGAGAGCATAATTCCGTCAGTTTTCCATCAAATTTCGTTTTTTTTTTTTTGTGTCATTACAATCGGGAAAAGATTTCTCTATCATTTCATAAGAAACAATAATTTTTGTTTTTTTTGGAAATTTTGCGACACCAGGAGACACCTCAGGATTGCGGGTTGCGACAGTCGAAGGGTTAAAGACCATAACAAGACAAAGATCACCACAGCCAGGAGGATGACAGGATGGGTACTGAGAACTTTCAAAACAAGGGAAATACTAATGGAGATGGTGACACTCTTCAAATCGCTAGTGCTCCCTCACTTAGAATATTGCTCAGTGCTGATGGCCCCATTCAAAGCAGGAGAAATATCAGAGCTGGAACAAATACAGAGATTGTTTACGGTTCACATTGAGCCAGTAATGCACCTAAATTACTGGGAATGCCTTCAAGTCTTGAACATGTACTCATTGGAGCAGAGGAGAAATGCATGATAATATATACCTGGAAAGTACTCGAGGGCCTGGTCCCATATCTGCACACTGCCATAACAACTTACTGGTGTGAGAGAGATGGGAGGAAGTGTAAAATAAACCCAGTGAGGAGCAGGGGTGCAGTGGGCACAATAAGGGAACACCGTATCAACATCTGGGGTCCCAGACTATTCAACATCTTCCCAGAAGATATCAGAAACATGGCTGGAACAAGTGTAGAGCCTTCAAGAGGAAGCTGGACAAGTATCTTCATCTGGTGCCAGATCAACCAGGTTGTGATGGATATGTGGGGCAGTGGGCCTCCAGGAGCAACAGCCTGGTTGACCAGGCAAGCACCAGACGAGCCTGTCCCATGGCCGGGCAAAGAGAGTAGAGAAACTCTCAAAACTCTTCCAAGGTATATCGAAGGTATTTAAGATAGACCAGGCAATGTAGGGGGCCTTACCCAAAAATCAAATATTTCTGCTGCTTTGAGCCCAATTTCAAGTAACTTTTGGTCCTGAAACCGACCAAAATTATCTTATTTCAGTAGCATATCCTCCATTCTTATAAATGATAACAAGAAACAGATGAGGTGAACCATTGAATTGATGGGGGAGGGGGGGTAGTGCATTGAGGCATTTGTGGAGACAATGTTATCCATGGAGGCAAAAAAGGAAAAGTGTCAGTGCATAGTGGTACTAACACACTTATGTGAAGCTAGGGTTTTAAATGTTGCAGCAAGGAGGAAGCTGGAGACAATGGAGATGCCATGCTTGAGTTCAGTGTGTAGTGTGAATATTATGCAGAGAATTTGTAGTTTGGAGAATAAAAGGAAGCGCAAGGTTACTAAAAGTATTATCCAGAGGGCTGAGGAGCAGTTATTGAGGGGGGTTGAACATTTAGATAGGATGGAGCAAAGCAGGATAATTTGGAGGGTGTATAAATCTGTAGTGGAGGGAAAGTTGGATAGGCATTGTCCTAGGAAAGGTTAGAAGAAGGGATAAATGAGGTTTTTTGTATGTGAGGGGTTTGAACATCCACCAGGTGTGTGTGAACACATTAGATTGGAGTTAATGGAGGCAAGTGGTTTTTATGACTTGATATGCTGTTGGAATGTGAGCAAGGTAACATTTATGAAGGGATTCAGGGAAACCAGTTAGCTGGACCTGAGTTCTGGAGGTGGGAAATACAGTACAGTGGAACCTCAAATTTCGAACTTAATCTGTTCCAGGAGCTAGTTCTAAAGTTGAAAGTTTGAAAGGCGAAGCAATATTTCCCATAAGAAATAATGGAAATACAATTAATCCATTCCAGAAACCCAAAAATATTAAAAAAAAAAATACATTTTATAGATAGTATTACATATAGTTTTACATACACACAACAAATATAGTGTACAATTATTAATAAATTTAAATAAACATATAAAATAACATTTTTACTTACCTTTATTGAAGATTGGTGATGGCATCTGGAAGATAGGGAGGAGGAGAGAGGGAGTTCGGATTAGTGTTTGGAAGGGGAATCCCCCTCCATAAGGACTTTCGGTATCAAAGCCCTTTCTGGAGTTACTTCCCTTCTCTGTCTTTTAATGCCACTAGGACCAGCTTGAGAGTCACTAGACCCTTGTCTCACAAAATTACTGTCCACAGTCCTCTGTTTCTGGCGCCTCTTTAAGATTTCCCTAAAATGGGACATGGTTCTTTCTTGTTGCAAAGATGGCTTGTTTCAGCTTGCTCAGGGTGGTACTTCTCCACAAACATTTGGACATCATTCCACTTGGTGCAAATCTCCTTAATCTTTGAATTTTCATGCAACTTCCTTGCCTTTTCACAAATAATCGTCTCTGAGACACTATCACCTGCCATCTCTCTATCCTTGATCCACACCAGCAACAATAACTCAGCCTGATCGATTGTCTGTGGTCTTTTTTAGGTTAGCATATCAACACCTTTCGCAACATCAGCTTCCTTGATTTGTTCTTTCTTTGCCAGGATAGAAGCGATGGTTGACTTGTTTTTCCCATACATCCTGGCAAGCTCAACAAGTTGCACACCACTCTCATACTTCTGTATTATTTCCTTCTTCACATCTATGGTGTTTCTCACTTTCTTTACCACAAGGGTACCACTAGCAAGTTTCTTTGGGCCCATGGTAGCTTATTTCACAGTCCCACAAGCACTATACACAATGAATTAATTGTAGAATGTTTGACTGAGATTGCAGGTTAGTGCTCACTCAAGCATCAACAAAGCCAGACTGGCTCATGGTGCCTGCGCGGGGACACGGACAGAGTGGGCTGGCGGACAGGTCCGGTACCCGGCGGTTCGAAAGAAGGGGCGAGTTTGATAATAGGGATAAAGTTGGTTAGAAAACAAGCCGTCGAAAGACGAAGAGTTCGATAAGCGATACGTTCAAAATTTGAGGTTCCACTGGATCTGCACTCTGAAGATGTGATGATATTTGGAGTTTAGAGAGGCATCTGAACTGTAATCTTGGCATGCCTCTGGCAAAACAGCGGTGGTGAAAGTGTTACTTTTTCTCAAGTCACCCTACCTCAGTGGAAGACTGCTGGTGTGTTAAAAAAATTATTTGTAATTTAAAAACTATTCATAAGTATATATAAATTTTAAATAATCTCATTTTTTCTAGCCCCTCGAGGTAAAGTTAGCAAACCAGGAGAGTGATCTAGTGGCCCTTCTTAAACGCCTACCTCTTGGGCCATTAGAATTGGCTGTGATTCGTGACAAGGCAGAGAAGATGAGATCGGGTATGCTCAAGACACGGGGTGAAGCACTCTTACCACTGATGTTAGCATCATTCCTTTTTGATGCTCTTGTTATTGCAGGTAAGTTTTTCTCTTTTCACAATGTAGAATGTAATAAATTTACATAACTAAAAGTAATATTCTTTTCATGTGAATGGTTAGTTGGCTGGTAATAGGAAGCTATGATATACATATACAGTTTGTTATAGAGGTTTGGGAACTTTTGCCCGAGAGTTTAAGCATCTTTAAGAGAACCTGTAACTCTTAGTGGCTTTGTGGTCATTAGAATGTGAAAAAATTTTTAAATACAAAGTAATCCATTATTTGGTACACCTACCATCTGAGTTATGACCGAGTTCGGTTCCGAGAAACTGGTCGTAAGTCAAAATGTTTGTAAGTCGAACTTTACTACTGAATATCAACATAACATTTTTGTAATGACTTTATTTTATTGTTTTATTTTGGTATTTCATGTTTCACTTTACTTTTTATGCTGTTAGTACTGTATTTTATACTGTAAGGTTTAGGATAAACACTGTGTACAACACAAACACTTGTTTATTTCCCAGAAATTTGGCATAAAAAACACAGTCGTAAGTCGAGTCATCGTAAGTCGAGCACGTCGTAAGTTGGATGGTAGGTGTATTGCAAAGGTTTCATATTGAGAGGATACAGTGAACCTCGGCTTACGAATTTAATCCGTTTCATGACCTTGTTCGTATCCTGATTTGTTCGTATGCTGAGTCAATTTTCCTCATTTAAATTAATTGAAATGCAATTAACCCTTAAACTGTCCAAACGTAGATCTTCGTTTTTCCAACATTTGAAAGTATGTAAAAAAGTAGATCTTTTTTTTTTTTTTTACATTTGAAAACATGTAAAAAAACTTTGATTTACTTTTTTTTTTGTTATATTTGAAAATATCTAGGTAGTAGGTTGGTAGACAGCAACCACCCAGGGAGGTACTACCGTCCTGCCAAGTGAGTGTAAAACGAAAGCCTGTAATTGTTTTACATGATGGTAGGATTGCTGGTGTCTTTTTATTCTGTCTCATACACATGCAAGATTTCAGGTACGTCTTGCTACTTCTACTTACACTTAGGTCACACTTCACATACATGTACAAGCATATATACACGCACCCCTCTGGGTTTTCTTCTATTTTCTTTCTAGTTCTTGTTCTTGTTTATTTCTTCTTACCTCCATGGGGAAATGGAACAGAATTCTTCCTCCGGAAGCCATGCGTGTTGTAAGAGGCGACTAAAATGCCAGGAGCAAGGGGCTAGTAACTCCTTCTCCTGAATATATTACTAAATGTAAAAGGAGAAACTTTCGTTTTTCCTTTTGGGCCACCCCGCCTCGGTGGGATACGGCCGGTGTGTTGAAAGAAAAGAAAGATTTGAAAATATGTAAAAAAAAAAAAAACGTAGATCTACTTTTGGAGCACTTCGCATGTGAACGTAGATCTGCTTGGACAGTTTAAGGGTTAATCTGTTCCAGCCTCTCAGGAGGCATGACAGAATAATGCTAATATCAACTCTACGGCTTAGTTATCTATCACAGTTCATCTAATATGACATAATAAACAATATTATAACATAGAAACTTGATATATACTCTAGAATGAATAAAATAGGCCATAATATGGCAAGTGATGGCGATGCCGGCAGCGGCAGAAAGCATCCGCCACTTACTCTCCCACTCTAGTATCTTCCCAGTCCATAACCCTACACCTAGCTTGTGTTTATCTATGATTAATGGTGAGGTTGTCACATATGTAACCACTGGTGTGGTAAGACAGATGCACATATATATAGGTGAAGACATGATCACTGTGGCCACAGTGGTGGTGGTGGTGGCAGTGGCGGCAGCCACAGTGGTGATGGCGGCCACGGTGGTGGTGGTGGCCATGGTAGTGGTGGTGGCAGCGGTGGCCACAGTGGTGGTGGTGGCCATGGTGGTGGTGGCGGCGGCGGTGGCCACAGTGGTGGTGGTGGTGGCAGCAGCAGCCACAGTGGTGGTAGTGGAGGCAGCCACGGTGGTGTTGGCGGTGGCCACAGTGGTGGCGGTGGCCACACTGGTGGTGGTGGTGGTGGAGGCGGCCACAGTGGTGGTGGTGGCAGCCAGCTGCCTCACTATGCTGCTGCCTTCTTCATTTCTCTAACGTTTTTCATAGTTTTTAATCACTTCTTGACCATCTTGCTGATTGTACACGAATACTTTCTCTTTGGGGGAGGCATTGTGCAAGAAATTTGTACAATATAAGACAAAATTGTGCATCCCAAGGGTCTGCTGTGGTCACTCAGAGCAGCACACCTCTTATTCCTTTTGACCCTTGGTTGGCACTGAGATAGCAGTGGTGTAGCAGTATCTACAACCACCCAGAGGGTTACCAACTTGTATTTTGAAGCTTTTGCCACAAAAATATTAAAAAAAAAAATATGAAAAATGTCTAAAAATGACAACATATTATTATTACTGTTGTATTATTATTATTATTATTATTATTATTTTTTTTTCAACAAGTTGGCCGTCTCCCACCGAGGCAGGGTGATCCAAAAAAGAAAGAAAATCCCCAAAAAGAAAATGCTTTCATCATCATTCAACACTTTCACCACACTCACACATAATCACTGTTTTTGCAGAGGTGCTCAGAATACAACAGTTTAGAAGCATATACGTATAAAGATACACAACATATCCCTCCAAACTGCCAATATCCCAAACCCCTCCTTTAAAGTGCAGGCATTGTACTTCCCATTTCCAGGACTCAAGTCCGACTATATGAAAATAACAGGTTTCCCTGAATCCCTTCACTAAATATTACCCTGCTCACATTCCAACAGATCGTCAGGTCCCAAGTACCATTCGTCTCCATTCACTCCTATCTAACACGCTCATGCACGCTTGCTGGAAGTCCAAGCCCCTTGCCCACAAAACGTCCTTTACCCCCTCTCTCCAACCCTTTCGAGGACGACCCTTACCTTCCTTCCCCTATAGATTTATATGCTTTCCATGTCATTCTACTTTGATCCATTCTCTCTAAATGACCAAACCACCTCAACAACCCCTCTTCTGCCCTCTGACTAATACTTTTATTAACTCCACACCTTTTCCTAATTTCCACACTCCGAATTTTCTGCATATTTACACCACACATTGCCCTTAGACAGGACATCTCCACTGCCTCCAACCGTCTCCTCGCTGCTGCATTTACCACCCAAGCTTCACACCCATATAAGAGTGTTGGTACTACTGTACTTTCATACATTCCCTTCTTTGCCTCCATAGATAACGTTTTTTGACTCCACATATACCTCAATGCACCACTCACCTTTTTTCCCGCATCAATTCTATGATTAACCTCATCCTTCATAAATCCATCCGCCGACACGTCAACTCCCAAGTACGTATCTGAAAACATTTACTTCTTCCATACTCCTCCTCCCCAATTTGATATCCAATTTTTCTTTATCTAAATCATTTGATACCCTCATCACCTTACTCTTTTCTATGTTCACTTTCAACTTTCTACCTTTACACACATTCCCAAACTCATCCACTAACCTTTGCAATTTTTCTTTAGAATTTCCCATAAGCACAGTATCATCAGCAAAAAGTAACTGTGTTACTTCCCATTTTGAATTTGATTCCCCATAATTTAATCCCACCCCTCTCCCGAACACCCTAGCATTTACTTCTTTTACAACCCCATCTATAAATATATTAAACAACCATGGTGACATTACACATCCCTGTCTAAGACCTACTTTTACCGGGAAGTAGTCTCCCTCTCTTCTACACACCCTAACCTAAGCCTCACTATCCTCATAAAAACTCTTGACAGCATTTAGTAACTTACCACCTATTCCATATACTTGCAACATCTGCCACATTGCTCCCCTATCCACTCTATCATATGCCTTTTCTAAATCCATAAATGCAATAAAAACTTCCCTACCTTTATCTAAATACTGTTCACATATATGCTTCAATGTAAACACTTGATCTACACATCCCCTACCCACTCTGAAACCTCCTTGCTCATCTGCAATCCTACATTCTGTCTTACCTCTAATTCTTTCAATTATGACCCTACCATACACTTTTCCTGGTATACTCAATAAACTTATTCCTCTGTAATTTTTACAGTCTCTTTTGTCCCCTTTCCCTTTATATAAAGGGACTATACATGCTCTCCGCCAATCCCTAGGTACCTTCCCCTCTTTCATGCATTTATTAAACAAAAGTACCAACCACTCCAACACTATATCCCCCCCTGCTTTTAACATTTCTGTCATGATCCCATCAGTTCCAGCTGCTTTACCCCCTTTCATTCTACGTAATGCCTCACGTACCTCCCCCACACTTACATTCTGCTCTTCTTCACTCCTAAAAGATGGTATACCTCCCTGACCAGTGCATGAAATTACCACCTCCCTTACTTCCTCAACATTTAAAAGTTCCTCAAAATATTCTCGCCATCTACCTAATACCTCCCTCTCCCCATCTACTAACTCCCCTACTCTGTTTTTAACTGACAAATCCATACTTTCCCTAGGCTTTCTTAACTTGTTTAACTCACTCCAAAATTTTTTCTTATTTTCATTAAAATTTCTTGACAGTGCCTCTCCCACTCTATCACCTGCTCTCCTTTTGCACTCTCTCACCACTCTCTTCATCTTTCTTTTACTGTCCATATACCTAAACTTATTTCCATTGGGGTCCTTAATCTTGTCTCCCAGGATGCAACCCACACCAGTCGACTAACACCCAGGTGAACAGGGAAAATGCCTGGAACTAGTGCTCATATTGGTGAATTTAGAGCCAGCAAAGGTTGGTTTGAGAGATTTAAGAATCGTAGTGACATACACAGTGTGATAAGGCCTGTTCTGGAAGAAAATACCAAACAGGACCTACAGTACTCAGGAGGAAAAGGCACTCCCAGGACACAGTGTCTCATCAGTCATTGCTGCATCTTCAATAAAGGTAAGTGTCATTTATTCTTCATTTAGTAGAGTAGTACATGCACAATATATATTGTGTATGTACTACTCTACTATTGTGCATGTATCCGTCTCTTTGTGTGTAGGAAAATGTATATTTCATGTGGTAAAATTTTTTTTTTCAAACTTTTGGGTGTCTTGCACGGATTAATTTGATTTCCATTATTTCTTATGGGGAAAATTCATTCACATAGCGAACATCTCTGCTTTTCTTATAACACTTCTGCTTTGTAAAAACCTCTCATAAGCTAACTTTTTCTCTTTTATCACACCCTTTACTTCATCATTCCACCAATCACTCCTCTTTCCACCTGCCCCCACCCTCCTATAACCACAAACTTCTGCCCCACATTCTAATACTGCATTTTTAAAACTATTCCAACCCTCTTCAACCCCCCCACTACTCATCTTTGCACTAGCCCACCTTTCTGCCTACAGTCGCTTGTATCTCCCCCGAACTTCCTCCTCCCTTAGTTTATACACTTTCACCTCCCTCTTACTTGTTGTTGCCACCTTCCTCTTTTCCCATCTACCTCTTACTCTAACTGTAGCTACAACTAAATAATGATCTGATATATCAGTTGCCCCTCTATAAACATGTACATCCTGGAGCCTACCCATCAACCTTTTATCCACCAATACATAATCTAACAAACTACTTTCATTACGTGCTACATCATACCTTGTATATTTATTTATCCTCTTTTTCATAAAATATGTATTACTTATTACCAAATCTCTTTCTACACATAGCTCAATTAAAGGCTCCCCATTTACATTTACCCCTGGCACCCCAGATTTACCTACTACTCCCTCCATAACATTTTTACCCACTTTAGCATTGAAATCCCCAACCACCATTACTCTCACACTTGATTCAAAACTCCCCATGCATTCACTCAACATTTCCCAAAATCTCTCTCTCTCCTCTACACTTCTTTCTTCTCCAGGTGCATACACGCTTACTATAACCCACTTTCCACATTATTATTATTATTATTATTATTATTATTATTGTTGTTGTTATAATTATTATTATTCTTAGGATGTATATATGTATTATTAATATTATTATTATTAATTTAGGGAACTAGAGCACAGATCCAATTCCCTAGATCAAGAGCCCATCACCATGTACATACTACTACTACTGATAATTATTATAATATTATAATAATAATAATAATAATAATAATAATAATAATAATAGGGGATAAAAGAGAGTGCAAAAATTATAGGGGGATAAGTCTGTTGAGTATACCTGGTAAAGTGTATGGTAGAGTTATAATTGAAAGAATTAAGAGTAAGATGGAGAATAGGATAGCAGATGAACAAGGAGGCTTTAGGAAAGGTAGGGGGTGTGTGGACCAGGTGTTTACAGTGAAACATATAAGTGAACAGTATTTAGATAAGGCTAAAGAGGTCTTTGTGGCATTTATGGATTTGGAAAAGGCGTATGACAGGGTGGATAGGGGGGCAATGTGGCAGATGTTGCAAGTGTATGGTGTAGGAGGTAGGTTACTGAAAGCAGTGAAGAGTTTTTACGAGGATAGTGAGGCTCAAGTTAGAGTATGTAGGAAAGAGGGAAATTTTTTCCTAGTAAAAGGAGGCCTTAGACAAGGATGTGTGATGTCACCGTGGTTGTTTAATATATTTATAGATGGGGTTGTAAGAGAAATAAATGCGAGGGTCTTGTCAAGAGGCGTGGAGTTAAAAGATAAAGAATCACACACAAAGTGGGAGTTGTCACAGCTGCTCTTTGCTGATGACACTGTGCTCTTGGGAGATTCTGAAGAGAAGTTGCAGAGATTGGTGGATGAATTTGGTAGGGTGTGCAAAAGAAGAAAATTAAAGGTGAATACAGGAAAGAGTAAGGTTATGAGGATAACAAAAAGATTAGGTGATGAAAGATTGGATATCAGATTGGAGGGAGAGAGTATAGAGGAGGTGAACGTATTCAGATATTTGGGAGTGGACGTGTCAGCGGATAGGTCTATGAAAGATGAGGTGAATCATAGAATTAATGAGGGAAAAAGGGTGAGTGGTGCACTTAGTAGTCTGTGGAGACAAAGAACTTTGTCCTTGGAGGCAAAGAGGGGAATGTATGAGAGTATAGTTTTACCAACGCTCTTATATGGGTGTGAAGCGTGGGTGATGAATGTTGCAGCGAGGAGAAGGCTGGAGGCAGTGGAGATGTCATGTCTGAGGGCAATGTGTGGTGTGAATATAATGCAGAGAATTCGTAGTTTGGAAGTTAGGAGGAGGTGCGGGATTACCAAAACTGTTGTCCAGAGGGCTGAGGAAGGGTTGTTGAGGTGGTTCGGACATGTAGAGAGAATGGAGCGAAACAGAATGACTTCAAGAGTGTATCAGTCTGTAGTGGAAGGAAGGCGGGGTAGGGGTCGGCCTAGGAAAGGTTGGAGGGAGGGGGTAAAGTAGGTTTTGTGTGCTAGGGGCTTGGACTTCCAGCAGGCATGCATGAGCGTGTTTGATAGGAGTGAATGGAGACAAATGGTTTTTAATACTTGACGTGCTGTTGGAGTGTGAGCAAAGTAACATTTATGAAGGGATTCAGGGAAACCGGCAGGCCGGACTTGAGTCCTGGAGATGGGAAGTACAGTGCCTGAACTCTGAAGGAGGGGTGTTAATGTTGCAGTTTAAAAACTGTAGTGTAAAGCACCCTTCTGGCAAGACAGTGATGGAGTGAATGATGGTGAAAGTTTTTCCTTTTCGGGCCACCCTGCCTTTGTGGGAATCGGCCAGTGTGATAGTAATAATAATAATAATAATAAAATAATAATAATAGCAATAACAGTAAGGAGAAACTTCAAAAGGTTGCCAGTATTGGTGCCACCAACGGCAAAACATTGGTAACCACTACTAGTACACTCTTCACCTGTCTAGACTTAGTAGTCTATTAGTATTAGGTTAAGACTACCCAAAATGCCTCGGAAGGATAGTGGCTTTCTTTGCTCCAATCATATTATATGTAAACACACATTGTAACCTTTGCAAAGAAATATTTTATTTATTTATTTAAGGAACCTCCCTTGAGGGAAAAGTTCGCATCCTGAAATTTTGTTCGTATCCAGAAGCAAAAATTCGACTGAATGACTTCGTATCCTGAAAAATTCGCATGGTGGGGCGTTCGTAACCCGAGGTTCCACTGTATATGGGAGGCATTTGAGCCTATAAACAGAATCAAACATTTAGGCAAAAACCACCCCAGTTTTTTTTTTCAAGAGTGTCCATTTAACCCTTAACCCTTTCAGGGTCCGTCCCGTAGATCTACGGCTTTGCGTTCAGGGTCCAAACCGTAGATCTACGTCATGAGCTCAGCTCACTCTGATAAACTGTGAGTGGTACATTTGGGCCTAGATATGAGAGAATACATCTATGTGGTATGTGTGCACCACATAAAACAGATCCTGCAGCACACTGTGTATAATGAGAGAAAAAAAACTGAAATCATGATTTTTCGATTAAAACAGCGACTTTGCAGTGTTTTTCGTATGTTTTTTATAGTTGTATTTGCGATTTCTTGGTCTCATTTGATAGAATGGAAGACATATTACAGAAATATAGATGATTTTGATTGGTTTTAGCACTGGAAATGGCTTGAAACTTAGCTCAAAGTAGCAGAAATGTTAAATTTTTGCCGATATTCAAGAGTAAACAAACGACCTCACACATCTAATACACGCCAGCTGGTGGGTCTAATATGCATTCACAAATATGGTGATGATATTTATACAATTATTACAGTATTGCATAACAGTAAATCTTCTATTTTTTGGTGTGAATAAAAATTCATTATGTGAATAAAAAATCAAAATGGAATTTATTTGTAAAGCCTCAAAACGTAACTAATGAACAGAGGAAATGTTAGTTTAGTTCCAGGAATACCTACATTGTTTATTCTGGACCCTATTTTGAAATTGGAATATTTTGAACTTTGTGTTAAATTGGCCAAATTAACAATTTCCGATCACTTTAATTTGTAGTTGAAACAGTTGACTTGGCGATTTCTTGTGCTCAATCGATAGAATAGAAGTAATACTAGTGAAATAGCTAAGAATTTGGTTGACTGGAATAATGTAATTGGCCTAAAATGGTAGTCAAAGTCGGCAAAATCGCTGATTTGTAAATATTGCTGACACATCAAAATTCGCGAGAGCATAATTTCGTCAATTTTCCATCAAATTTCGTACTTTTTGTTTTCTTTCCTTCACAAAAAGATTCTTTACTATTTCATAAGAAAAATAATTTTTTTTTTTTTTTTTAAATTCTTGGACACTGGGGCACCACTTCAGATTTGGGCCTTGGACCCTGAAGGGGTTAAACTGTTCACATGTAGATATACGTTGATGTGTGGCAGGCTCTGAACGTAGATCAATGATTTATTTTTCATTCCTTCAAATTTGGTGCATTAAGTCTGAGTTGCCTAGACATGAAAAAATGGGTCTGTGCACTCAGTGTGCGCACTATGAAAAAAAATCTGGGAGCACTTAGTACCCTGTGGGAGCACCAGTTCAACTGAGCGCCAGCTAGAGCAAATATCGTGGCAAACACCAAGGATTCACTGATGTCATGTCATATTAACACTCTCATTTTAAGAGGAAAGTAAAAATAGGTTAGATAAATGCATGAGTGGGTGTGAGTTGGACCTGACTAGCTTGTTCTACTAGGTCAGATGTCGTGCTCCTTCTTTCAGTGGATGTGACCTGACTAGGTGGGTTATTGGTCTAAGCCGGGGGGTTGACATGGACCTGCTTTGCATGGACCAGTAGGCCTGCTGCAGTGTTCCTTCTTTCTAATGTTCTTATGTATTTGGCTGGCTAGCTGGCTGGCTTTGGCTGTCTCTGTCTGTATCTGTCTATATCTCTGTCTATATCTCTGTCTATATCACTCTCTATTTGTATCTCTGTCTCTTACATGTACTCATAAATGCAGTTATTATATATAATGTAAATTACCTAGGATAACCCAAAAATTCCAGGCCAAATGCTATACAGTGTTTGTAGATGTAAGACATAAATAAACATGATGCAGGCAATAGTATCACTTGCTCAGCAATCAGGGAGCTGCCCATACACCACAAACCAACAGGTTTACTAGCCGCTCCCTGAGACACAGACAAGCAGATGGAAGGACAGACACACACAGGCAGACAGAAAGACAGATAAGCAGAGCTAAGCAGACAGGATGATAATAAACTATGTACGATTGCGGTAACTAGTGACATGATCCTCAGACAAATAGAGAAACTAAAACCTAACAAATCCCCAGGCCCTGATGAACTGTTTGCAAGGGTGTTAAAGGAATGTAAAGAGGAACTTAGCATGCCTTTGGCTAATCTTTTTAACATATCACTACAAACTGGCATAGTGCCTGATAAGTGGAAAATGGCAAATGTAATACCTATTTACAAGGCAGGTGACAGGTCCTTGGCTTTGAACTATAGACCAATAAGCCTTACCTCCATAGTGGGAAAATTTATGGAATCAATAATTGCCGAAGCAATTCGTAGCCATCTTGACAGGCACAGATTGATTAATGAATCTCAACACGGTTTTACAAAGGGGTGTTCCTATCTTACGAATTTACTAACTTTTTTCACTAAGGTGTTTGAGGAGGTAGATCATGGTAATGAATATGATATCGTGTATATGGACTTCAGTAAGGCATTCGATAGAGTTCCACACCAGAGGCTATTGAGGAAACTTAAGGCACACGGAATAGGAGGAGAAATTTTTTTCCTGGGTAGAGGCATGGCTGACAAATAGACAGCAGAGAGTTTGCATAAATGGGGAGAAATCAGGATGGGGGCACGTCACAAGCGGTGTTCCTCAGGGGTCAGTGTTGGGCCCGTTGTTGTTCACAATTTACATAAACGACATAGATGAGGGAATAAATAGCGACATAAGCAAATTTGCTGATGACACCAAAATAGGCCGTCCAATTCATTCTGATGAGGACACTAGAGCACTCCAGGATGATTTGAATAGACTGATGCAATGGTCAGAGAAGTGGCAGATGCAGTTTAATATTGACAAATGCAAAGTTCTAAATGTTGGACAGTTAAATAACCATGCCACATATAAACTAAATAATGTAGATCTTAATACTACTGATTGCAAAAATGATTTAGGAGTTCTGGTTAGCAGTAATCTAAAACCAAGACAACATTGCATTAGTGTTCGCAATAAAGCTAACAGAATTCTTGGCTTCATATCTAGAAGTATAAATAATAAAAGTCCTCAGGTTGTTCTTCAACTCTATATATCCTTGGTTAGGCCTCATTTAGACTATGCTGCTCAGTTCTGGTCACCGTATTACAGAATGGATATAAATGCTCTGGAAAACGTACAGAGGAGGATGACAAAGATGATCCCATGTATCAGAAATCTTCCCTATGAGGATAGACTGAGGGCCCTAAATCTGCACTCTCTCGAAAGGCGTAGAATTAGGGGGGATATGATCGAGGTGTATAAATGGAAAACAGGAATAAATGAAGGGGACGTATATAGCGTGCTGAAAATTTCCAGCTAAGACAGGACTCGCAGCAATGGTTTCAAGTTGGAAAAATTCAGATTCAGGAAGGATATAGGAAAGCACTGGTTTGGGAATAGAGTTGTGGATGAGTGGAACAAACTCCCGAGTACAGTTATTCAGGCTAAAACATTGTGTAGTTTTAAAAATAGATAAATACATGAGTGGGTGTGGATGGGTGTGAGTTAGACCTGACTAGCTTGTGCTGCTGGTTCTGGTTCCGTGCTCCATCCTTGAGTGGAGATGACCAGACTGGGTGGGTCATTGGGCTAATGTGGGGGGGGGATCATTGGTCTTATATGGGGGGGACATGGACCTGCTCCGGATAGGTCAGTAGGCCTGTTGCCGTGTTCCTTCTTTCTTATGTTCAGATACAGACAGATGTACAGATAGACAGACATACAGAGACATGTTTGTGTGCAAGAGTAAAAACACATAAAGGCAAGATTCCCCCCTCCAGCAGTGCACAGTCATCATATGTCACAGTTATCTGACGCTGACATAACACCATTATTCAAGGAGCTCATATTACACTCCAGCCACACACAGAAGACAGAAAGACAGATAAGCTGAACTGGACAGACATAAGCAGAACTAGGCAGACAGGCAGATAGATAGATGTACAGATAGATGTACAGATAGACAGACAGATAGATGTACAGATAGACTGACAGATAGATGTACCAATAGACAGATGTGTAGATAGACAGACAGATAGATGTACAGATAGATAGATGTACAGATGTACAGATAGGCAGATGTACAGATAGATGTACAGATAGGCAGATAGACAGGCAGACAGATAGTTAGACAGATAGATAGACTGACAGATAGACATACAAAGACATGGTTATGTGCAAGAGTAAAAACATATAAAGGCAAGGTTCCCTCCAGCAGAGCACATTCATCAAATGTCACTTATTTGACCCTTGTCATAACACCATTCAAGGAGTTTCATACTCCAGCGCGTCTAAAACATTGCTGGGACCTATAAATACTTTGTATATATTTCGAGATAATAGTAGTGACGAATGGTTTGAAAAACCGACAAGTTGAAGATTGAGACACTATTGCAGCATATGGGAATCTTTATTCAGGAAACGTTTCGCCACACAGTGGCTTCATCAGTCCAATACAAAGAGGAAGGCGTAAGGAGAGGAGGAGTATGAGGTGATCAGTCCCTCAGCCTGGAGTCGATGTGTTCAGTCCATCAATCTTGTAGAATGTACAGCATAGGGCCGTAGACGTGGCTTATATACTGTAGTGAGGTGACTTGAAGCAGACGGAGGCGGGATCATAGTGGTACCATCCACTAGTCGAAGTAGGTCTTTGTCCAAAGGTTGAACAAGCATTGAAGAATTCTTTGTAAGAAGATCCCATGATTCTGCAGTGTCTGACAGTTGTGACGAATGGTTTGAAAAACCGACAAGTTGAAGATTGAGACACTATTCGTCACAACTGTCAGACACTGCAGCATCATGGGATCTTCTTACAAAGAATTCTTCAACGCTTGTTCAACCTTTGGACAAAGACCTACTTCGACTAGTGGATGGTACCACTATGATCCCGCCTCCGTCTGCTTCAAGTCACCTCACTACAGTATATAAGCCACGTCTACGGCCCTATGCTGTACATTCTACAAGATTGATGGACTGAACACATCGACTCCAGGCTGAGGGACTGATTACCTCATACTCCTCCTCTCCTTACGCCTTCCTCTTTGTATTGGACTGATGAAGCCACTGTGTGGCGAAACGTTTCCTGAATAAAGATTCCCATATGCTGCATAAGTGTCTCAATCGAGATAATAGTAAATGACCAGGGCAGGTAAAAATGTTCGCCTGTCAATTTGAGTACTATTTCAGTACATAATATTAGTGTCAGAACAAAGATTGGCTATGATATCACAAGAACTATTATGAATTGTAATTATCAAAACATAAAAATTATATAAATTAAAATAAAAATGAGGAAAAAAAAGGAAAATCAGCAACACTTCTGCAAGCTGCAGGACTGGATGTTGCGCTCAGGTGAGCATCCAGAGCCAACTTCACGGTCTTATATCTCGGTAAGTACTGGTCCTAAATTTTTTTTCTGGTCTTATACCACACAGAAAATAGCCCTCTTTAACCCCTTGACTGTCGCAATCCCAAATCCTGAGGTGTCTCCTGGTGTCGCAAAAATTAAAAAAAAAAAATTATTTTTTTTCTTATGAAATGATAGAGAATCTTTTTCTGATGGTGATGACACCAAAAGTACGAAATTTGATGGAAAACTTATGGAATTACGCTCTCGCAAAGTTAGCGACCTCAGCGATATTAACCCTTTCAGGGTCCAAGGCCCAAATCTGGAGTCACGCACCAGTGTCCAAGAATTTTCAAAAAAAAAATTTGTTATTTTTTCTTATGAAATCGTAGAGAATCTTTTTGTGAAGGTAATAAAACAAAAAGTACGAAATTTGGTGGAAAATTGACGAAATTATGCTCTCACGAATTTTGATGTGTCAGCGATATTTACGAATCGGCGATTTTGCCGACTTTGACTCCCATTTTAGGCCAATTACATTATTCCAATCAACCAAATTCTTAGCTATTTCACTAGTATTACTTCTATTCTATCGATTGAGCACAAGAAATCGCCAAGTCAACTGTTTCAACTACAAAATAAAGTGATCGGAAATTGTTAATTTGGCCAATTTAACACAAAGTTCAAAATATTCCAATTTCAAAATAGGGTCCAGAATGAACAATGTAGGCATTCCTGGCACTAAACTAACATTTCCTCTGTTCATTAGTTATGTTTTGAGGCTTTACAAATAAATTCCATTTTGATTTTTTATTCACATAATGAATTTTTATTCACACCAAAAAATAGAAGATTTACTGTTATGCAATACTGTAATAATTGTATAAATATCATCACCATATTTGTGAATGTATATTAGACCCACCAGCTGGTGTGTATTAGACGTGTGAGGTCGTTTGTTTACTCTTGAATATCGGCAAAAATTTAACATTTCTGCTACTTTGAGCTCAGTTTCAAGCCATTTCCAGTGCTAAAACCAATCAAAATCATCTCTATTTCTGTAATATGTCTTCCATTCTATCAAATGAGACCAAGAAATCGCAAATACAACTATAAAAAACATACGAAAAAACACTGCAAAGTTGCTGTTTTAATCGAAAAATCATGATTTCATTTTTTTTCTCTCATTATACACAGTGTGCTGCAGGATCTGTTTTATGTGGTGCACACATACCACATAGATGTATTCTCTCATATCTAGGCCCAAATGTACCACTCACAGTTTATCAGAGTGAGCTGAGCTCATGGCGTAGATCTACGGTTTGGACCCTGAACGTAAAGCCGTAGATCTACGGGACGGACCCTGAAAGGGTTAATGAATCAGCGATTTCCCCCACTTTGAGCCCTATTTTCAGCTAGTTCCATTGTTCCAGTTGACCAAACTCATAACTACTTCTTTAGAACTCCATTTGTTATATCGACTGAGTACAAGAAACTGCCCATTTACCGATTTCAACTACCCAATAAAGTGGTCAGAAAGTGGCGATTTGGCCAATTTTACGCAAATTAAAAAATATGCCAATTTCAAAATAGGGTCCAGAATGAACAATACAGACATTCTTGGCTCTAAAATAACATTTATTTTGTTCATCAGTCACGTCTCCAGGCCCCTCTGATATTACTCTTGCTTTCTATTTTGAATTTTCATTCAAACAAAAAATAGAAGATTTACTGTTATGCAGACTACTGCAATATTGTAATACGTAATTGTATAAATAATGTCAACCCATTCATGACTGCATATTAGAATGGCTAGTTGGACATTTATTGGGCAATGACATCATTTGTTTACTTCTGAACATTGGCAAAAATCAAACTTTTCCCCTAATTTGAGTTCCATTTCAAGGTTCTTTTCATAATAAAACCAATCAAATTCACCTCTGTTTCTATAATATGTTTTCCATTCTATCAAATGAGACCAAGAAAACGAGAATACAACCATAAATACTATATGAAAATAGACCACAAAGTCAGCATTTTAATTAACTCTTTCGGGGTTTTCGCCATACTAGTACGGCTTATGCGCCAGGGTTTTTGACGTACTAGTATGCATAAATTCTAGTGCCCTCAAATCTAGCAAGAGAAAGCTGGTAGGCCTACATATGAAAGAATGGGTCTATGTGGTCAGTGTGCGCAGTATAAAAAAATCCTGCAGCACACAGTGCATAATGAGAAAAAAAAAACTTTGACCGTGTTTTTGGTTTAAAACCGACTTTGCACTGTATTTTCGTATGGTATTTATTGTTATATTCTAGTTTTCCTGGTTTCATTGTATAGAATGGAAGACATATTACAGAAACTGAGATGATTTTGACTTGTTTTACAATGAAAAGTACTTTAATTGAACTCAAAGTAGCAGAAATGTTTGATTTTTACCAAAGTTCAAAAGTAAACAAATCATGCTAAGCGTCCAATACACGTCAACTGGCGAGTCTAATATTCTTTCACAAGTGCGCTGATATTATTTATACCATTTCTACACTAATGCAGTAGTCTGCATAACAGTAAATCTTATTATTTTTGTGAGAATAAAAAATCAAAGTGGAAAACAAAAGAAATGTAAGAGGGGCCTGGGGACATGACTAATGAACAGAGGAAATGTTATTTTAGTGCCAGGAATGTCTTTCTTGCTTATTCCGGACCCTTTTTGGAAATTGGCATCTTTGAAATTTGTGTGAAATTGGCAAAATTGCTAAATTCTGACCACTTTATTGGATAGTTGAAATTGGTAAATGGGTGGTTACTTGTACTCAGTTGATAGAAAAAATGGAGTTCTAGCGAAATAGTTATGATTTTTGTCGACTAGTACATTGGAATTGGCCGAAAATAGGGCTCAAAGTGGGCAAAATCGCCGATGCGTAAACATCGTCAAGACCGCTAACTTCGCGAGAGCATAATTCCGTAAGTTTTCCATCAAATTTCATACTTTTGGTGCTATTATGATCGGGAAAAGATTCTCTATCTTTTCACAAGAAAAAATAATTTTATTTTTTTTTGAAATTTGGGTGACCCTGAGAACAAGTCTCTGAGAGGGCCTGTGGACCCTCAAAGGGTTAAAAAAAATGGGCAGTTTTTTTTTTTCTCATGCACTGTGTGTTGCAGGATTTTTTTTATATGGTGCACAGTGACCACACAGACCCATTCTGTCACATGTGGGCCTACCAGCTTTCTCCTGCTTGATTTGAAGCTGCTGGAATTTATGAGTATATATTCGTCAAACATGGTGGCTCATAAGATGTATATACAGTGGTCCCCCGCTTTTCGTAGTTCCTGGCAATCGTAAAATTCGCCAATCATAGGGGTATTTTCGTATAAACATGGACTCGCTTTTCATAGGTTGACTCGGGAGTCGTAGTTCGTCCGGGACGTGTGCCCACAGTGTGAGCCAGGGCGGCAACCAGTCTGGCATTGTTTACCAGTGAGCAAAGGTCCCCTCACGTGCTCCAGCAAAATATTTCATAATATTCCATTTATTTTAGTGCTTGCAAGTACAGTGGACCCCCGGTTAACGATATTTTTTCACTCCAGAAGTATGTTCAGGTGCCAGTACTGACCGAATTTGTTCCCTTAAGAAATATTGTGAAGTAGATTAGTCCATTTCAGACCCCCAAACATACACGTACAAACGCACTTACATAAATACACTTACATAATTGGTCGCATTCGGAGGTAATCGTTATGCGGGGGTCCACTGAACTAAATAAGCTACCATGGCTCCAAAGAAAGCTCCTAGTGCCAAGCCTGTGGTAAAGAAGGTGAGAAATACGATTGAATTTAAGAAAACTATCATTGAACAATATGAAAGTGGTACAAGTGTGGCCAAACTGTCCAGGATGTATAAGAAACCCTACACAACCTTATGTTCCATAGTGGCCAAGAAAAATGAAATAAAGGATGCTGTTGTTGCAAAGTGAGTAACTATGCTGACAAAAATGAGATCACCAGTACTGAAGAGGTTGAGAAGTTATTATTGGTGTGGATAAATGAGAAACAATTAACAGGAGATACTCTTATGACTTTGTTTATTTGTGAAAAGGCTAGGCAGTTGCATGAAGATTTGGTAAAGAAATTGCCTGCAAATAGTGGTGAAGTGAGTGAATTTAAGGCCAGCAAAGGCTGGTTTGAGAGATTTAAGAACCGTACTGGCATTCACAGTGTGGTAAGGCATGGTGAGGCTGCCAGTTCGGACCTCAAGGCGGCTGAAAAATATGTGCATGAATTCCAGGAGTACATAGAGGCTGAAGGACTGAAACCTGAACAAGTGTTCAATTGTGACAAAACAGGCCTCTTTTGGAAGAAAATGCCAAAGAGGACCTTCATTACACAAGAGGAAAAGGCAATGCCAGGACACAAGCCTATGAAAGACAGGCTGGCGCTAATGTTCTGTGCTAATGCTAGTGGGGATTTCAAAGTGAAGCCATGACTAGTGTACCATTCTGAAAATCCCAGAGTGTTCAGGAAAAACAATGTTATGAAGAGTAAATTGTGTGTGTTTTGAAAATCTAATAGTAAGGCATGGATCACGAGGGAAATTTTCGTCGAGTGGTTCAATGAAGTGTTTGGCCCTAGTGTGAAGGAGTATCTCTTGGAAAAGAAATTGGATCTCAAGTGCCTGCTAGTAATGGACAATGCACCTGCTCATCCTCCAAACTTGGATGACCTAATTTTCGAGGAGTTTGGGTTCATCACAGTAAAGTTCTTGCCCCCGAATACCACTCCTCTCCTCCAACCCATGGACCAGCAGGTTATTGCAAACTTTAAAAAGCTCTACACAAAAGCACTGTTTCACAGGTGCTTGACTGTGACCACAGACACTCACTTGACCCTAAGGGAATTTTGGAGAGAACACTTCAGCATCCTCCACTGCATAACCCTTATAGGTATGGCTTGGGAGGGAGTGACTACCAGGACTTTGAACTCTGCCTGGAGAAAATTGTGGCCAGATTGTGTTGACAAGAGGGATTTTGAAGAATTTGGGACTGGCCCTAATGAGCCTATGTCTGTTGTAAAATCATTTGTGGCACTGGGGAGTTCCATGGGGTTGGATGTGAGTTTGGAGGATGTGGAAGAATTGGTGGAAGACCACAATGAAGAGCTCACCACTGAGGAGCTGCAAGAGCTTCAGCAGGAAGAGCAACACATCGCAGCTCAGAATCTTGCTGCAGAGGAGGAGGAAGAGAGATGGAAGAAGGTGCCTTCTTCAGAAATTAAAGAGATTTTTACTATGTGGGGTAAGATGGAAAGCTTTATGGAGAAACATCACCCTGACAAGGTTGTTGCAAGCCAGGTTGGCAACATGTACAGTGACAAAGTCTTGGACCATTTTAGGGAAGTGTTAAAGAGACGCCAGAAACAAGAGCTCTCTCCACAGTTATTTTGTGAGACAGGACTCCAGTGACTCTCAAGGTGGTCCTAGTGGCATTAAGAAACAGAGAAAAGAAGCAACCCCAGAAAAGCAAATGGTATCTGAGGTGTTGATGGAAGGGGATTCCCCTTCCAAACTATAAACAATCCACTCCTCCTCCAATCTCCTATACACTAAGAAGAATCTCCAATAAAGGTAAGTGTTATGCTGTTAATGTTTCATTCATCATTTCCCATTGTATTGTTTATGTACTACATGTATATTTCATGTTAAAAATTTTTTTGTTTTAATACTTATGGGTGTCAGGAACGGATTAATTGTATTTACATTATTTCTAATGGGGAAAATTGATTCGTAAATCGTAAATTTCGTTTATAGTAACGGCTCCAGGAACGGATTAATTACGAACAACGAGGGACCACTGTATATGACCGATACAGTCAAAGGGTTAATTTAAAAAAAAAAAAATAATTTTTCAAAATATTCGGACTGCCACGCAGGTGAACGTAGATCTACGTTTGGACAGTTTAAGGGTAAAGTGTACATTGACATATATTTTATTGAAAAATTATATGTAATACATATTTTTAATATTTCCCCAAAATTAACTTTACTAAAATTCACTTAACTGAATTTAGAATAATTCTACTAAACTTTTCTTAGACGAGTCTAACATTTGCTAAGTATTATTTAACATGAATGATATACGTACTGTATGTTTGTTTCATTATGTTTGGACTGATTTTTGCAGAGTTATTGTAATACTACTGAGTTTTCATTCTGCTTATTCAGCAAAGCAGTTATTGCTTTATCAGCCAATATTGCTACTTCTACTTATTTGACACAACATAGGTAATGTAATTTTTTTTTTTAACACATCGGTTGTCTCCCACCGAGGCAGGGTGACCCAGAAAGAAAGAAAATCCCCAAAAAAGAAAAATAATTTCAGTTTCATTCAACACTTTTACCTCACTCACACAGAATCACTGCTTTTTCAGAGGTGCTCAGATATGACAGTTTAGAAAGTCCCTCCAAACAGCCAATATCCTAAACCCCTCCTTTAAAGTGCAGGCATTGTACTTCTCATTTCCAGGGCTCAAGTATGGCTAACTGGTTTCCCTGAATCCCTTCCCAAAATATTACCCTGCTCACACTTCAACAGCTCATCTGGTCCCCAAAAACCATTTCTCTCCATTCACTCCTATCTAACATGCTCATGCACATTTGCTGGAAATCCAAGCCTCTCGCCCACAAAACCTCCTTAACCCCCTCTCTCCAACCTTTTTGAGGACAACCTCTACCCCTCCTTCCTTCCCCTACAGATTTATATGCTCTCCAAGTCATTCTTCTTTGACCCATTCTCTCTAAATGACCAAACCACCTCAACAACCCCTCTTCAGGCCTCTAATACTTTTAGTAAATCCACACCTCCTCCTAATATCCACACTCCAAATTCTCTGCATAATATTTACACCACACATTTCCCTTAGACAGGACATCTCCCTGCCTCCAGCCACCTCCTCACTGTAGCATTTGCAACTCAAGCTTCACACCCATATATGAGTGTTGGTACCACTATACTTTCGTACATTTCCTTCTTTGCCTTCATGGATAACGTTTTTTGTCTCCACAGATACCTCAGTGCACCACTCATCTTTTTTCCTTCATCAATTCTATGGTTAACCTCATCTTTCATAAACCCATCCCCTGACAAGTCAACTCCCAAATATCTGAAGACGTTCACTTCTTTCATACTCTCTCTCTCCAATATGATATCCAGTTTTTGTTTGATACCCTCATCATTTATCTATGTTCACTTTGAACTCTCCACCTTTACACACCCTCCCAAAATCATCCACTAACCTTTGCAACTTTTCTTTAGAATCTTCCCATAAGCACAGTATCATCAGCAAAAAGTAACTGTGTCAACTCCCATTTTGTATTTGATTCCCCATAATTTAATCTCACCCCTCTCCCCAACACCCTAGCATTTACTTCTTTTACAGCCCCATCTATAACTATATTAAACAACCATGGTGACATTACACATCCCTGTCTTAAGACCTACTTTTACCAGGAAATAATCTCCCTCTTTACTACACACCCTAACCTGAGCCTCATTATCCTCATAATAACTCTTTACAGCATTTAGTAACTTGCTACCTATTCCATACACTTGCAACAATTGCCACATTGCTCCCCTATCCACTCTATCATTTGCCTTTTCAAAATCCATAAACGCAATGAAAACTTCCCTACCTTTATCTAAATACTGTTCACATATGTGCTTCAATGTAAACACTTGATCTACACATCTCCTAATCACTCTAAAGCCTCCTTGCTCATCTGCAATCTTACTCTTTGTCTTACCTCTAATTCTTTCATAATAATTCTACCGTACACTTCACCTGGTATACTGAGTAAGCTTTTTTTTTTTTTTTCAACAACTCGGCTGTCTCCCACCGAGGCAGGGTGACCCAAAAAGAAAGAAAATCCCCAAAAAGAAAATACTTTCATCATCATTCAAGACTTTCACCTCACTCTAACATAATCACCGTCTTTGCACAGGCGCTCAGATACGACAGTTTAGAAGTCCCTTCAAACTGTCAATATCCCAGACCCCTCTTTTAAAGTGCAGGGATTGTACTTCCCATTTCCAGGGCTCAAGTCCAGCTAAATCTATAATAACTTATTCCCCTATAATTTTTACAATTTCTTTTGTCCCCCTTCCCTATATACAGTGGAACCTCAAAAATCGAACGTATCACATATCAAACGTTTCGAAAATAGGACCATTTTTTCGGACAAACTGTATCCCCATTATTGAACGCGCCCCTATTTTCGGACTGCCGGGTACGGGACCTGTCTGCCGCCCGCTCTGTCCACATCCCCGCGCAGGCGCCGGGTTCTATCCTGTCAAAGAACAAATCAAGGAAGCTGATGTTGTGAAAGGTGTTAATATAGGGAGTGGATGAGGTGCCTTCTTCAAAGATTAAGAAGATTTGTGCCAAGTGGAATGATGTCCAAATGTTTGTGCAGAAGTACCACCCTGAGCAAGCTGAAACAAGCCATCTTTGCAACAAGTTCAGTGACAGAACCACATCCCATTTTAGCTAAATGTTAAAGAGGCGCCAGAAACAGAGGACTGGACAGTTATTTTGTGAGACAGGGGTCCAGTGACTCTCAAGCTGGTCCTAGTGGCATTAAAAGACAGAGAAGGGAAGTAACCCCAGAGAGGGCTTTACCTGAAGTCCTCATGGAGGGGGATTCTCCTTCCAAACACTAACCCCAACTCCCTCTCTCCTCCTCCCTATCTTCCAGATGCCATCACCAATCTTCAATAAAGGTAAGTAAAAATGTTATTTTATATGTAGAAATCAATCAATTACACAACCCAGGGCAACATGGGTTTAGAGCAGGTCGCTCCTATCTGTCTCAACTATTGGATCACTACGACAAGGTCCTAGATGCACTAGAAGACAAAAAGAATGCAGATGTAATATATACAGACTTTGCAAAAGCCTTTGACAAGTGTGACCATGGCGTAATAGCGCACAAAATGCGTGCTAAAGGAATAACAGGAAAAGTTGGTAGATGGATCTATAATTTCCTCACAAACAGAACACGGAGAGTAGTAGTCAACAGAGTAAAGTCCAAGGTGGCTACGGTGAAAAGCTCTGTTCCACAAGGCACAGTACTCGCTTCCATCTTGTTTCTCATCCTCATATCTGACATAGACAAGGATGTCAGCCACAGCACCTGGTCTTCCTTTGCAGATGACACCCAAATCTGCATGACAGTGTCTTCCATTGCAGACACTGCAAGGCTCCAGGCGGACATCAACCAAATCTTTCAATGGGCTGCAGAAAACAATATGAAGTTCAACTTTGAGAAATTTCAATTACTCCGATATGGTAGACACGAGGAAATCAAAACTTCATCAGAGTACAAAAAAAATTCCGGCCACAAAATAGAGCAAAAAACAAACATCAAAGACCTGGGAGTGATCATGTCGGAGGATCTCACCTTCAAGAACCATAACATTATATCAATTGCAGCTGCTAGAAAAATGACAGGATGGATAATGAGAACCTTCAAAACTAGGGATGCCAAGCCCATGATGAGACTCTTCAGGTCGCTTGTTCTATCTAGGCTGGAATATTGCTGCACACTAACAGCACTTTTCAAGGCAGGTGAAACTGCTGACCTAGAAAATGTACAGTGAACCTTCACAGCGCGCATAATGGAGATAAAACACGTCAATTACTGGGAGCGCTTAAAGTTCTTGAACCTGTATTTCCTGGAACGCAGGCGGGAGAGATACATGATTATATATACACGTGGAAAATCCTAGAGGGACTAGTACCGAACTTGCACACGAAAATCACTCACAACAAAAGCAAAAGACTTGGCAGACGATGCAACATCCCCCCAATGAAAAGCAGGGGTGTCACTAGCACGTTAAGAGACAATACTATAATTGTCAGGGGCCCGAGACTGTTCAACTGCCTCCCAGCATACATAAGGGGGATTACCAATAGACCCCTGGCAGTCTTCAAGCTGGCACTGGACAAGCACCTAAAGTCGGTACCTGACCAGCCGGGCTGTGGCTCGTACGTTGGATTGCGTGGAGCCAGCTGTAACAGCCTGGTTGATCAGGCTCTGATCCACCAGGAGGCCTGGTCACAGACCAGGCCACGGGGGCGTTGACCCCCGGAACTCTCTCCAGGTAAACTCCAGGTAATACATAATTAAAAACTATAGTATTTGTTGTATGTAAAACTGTAATTAAGCTCTAGAAAATGTATTTTTTGTGTGAATATTTTTGGGTTTCTGGAACGGATTAATTGTATTTCCATTATTTCTTATGGAAAATATTGCTTCGAATTTCAAACTTTTCAAATTTAGAACTAGCTCCTGGAACGGATTAAGTTCGATTTTTGAGGTTCCACTGTACAGTGGACCCCCGCCTTACGATATTAATCCATTCCTGAGAGCTCATCATAAGCCGAAATTATTGTAAGACGAATTAATTTTCCCTATAAGAAATAATGGAAATCAAATTAATCCGTGCAAGACACCCCAAAGTATGAAAAAAAAAATTTTTTTACAACATGAAATATTAATTTTAATACATACAAACCGAAGAAGGCATGCACAATTACTACTCTACTAAGAATAGAATACATGACACTTATCTTTATTGAAAATCTGGTGATGATTGATGGGATAGGAGGAGGGGAGAGTGTGGAAGTTGTTATTGTTTAAAAGGGGAATCCCCTTCCATTAGGACTTGCGGTAGCAAGTCCTTTTCCGGGGTTACTTCCCTTCTTCTTTTAATGCCACTAGGACCAGCTTGAGTGTCACTGGACCTCTGTCGCACAACAGATCTGTCAATAGAGCTCTGTACCTCCCGTTCCTTTAAGATTTGTCTAAAATGGGCCATAACATTGTCATTGTACAGGTTACCAACATGGCTTGCAGTAGCTGTGTCAGGGTGATTTTCATCTGCAAAGGTTTGCAGTTGAACCCACTTTGCACACATTTCCTTAATCTTTGAAGTAGGCAACGTCCTCAATTTCTCTCTCCCCTCATCTGAAGCAGTTTCATCAGGTCTGGCCTCTTGCTGTTGAAGATGAAGATGATCTTGCAGCTCATCAGTGGTTAGTTCTTCATTGTCCTCCTCCACCAACTCTTCCACATCCTCCCCACTAACCTCGAACCCCAAGGACTTCCCCAATGCCATAATCGATTCCACAACTGGCATACTCTTCTCAATGTTAGCCTCAAACCCTTCAAAATCCCTTTATTCTACACATTGTGACCACAGTTTCTTGCAAGTAGATTTTTTTGAAGTTTGAAATGACCTGCTGGTCCATGGGCTGCAGGAGAGGAGTGGTATTAAGAGGCAAAAACTTGACCTTAATGAAGCTCACATCCCCAGAAGGTTGCTCTGCCAAGTCTGAAGGATGACCAGGAGCATTGTCTAATACCAGGAGGCACTTAAGGTCCAATTTCTTTTCCATTAGGTAATTTTTCACATTGGGGGCAAATGCATGGTGTAACCAGTCACAGAAAAAGTCCCTAGTGACCCATGCCTTACTGTTTGCCCTTCACAGCACACACAAATTAGCCTTGAGGACATTGTTTTGTATGAACGCTCTGGGAGTTTCAGAGTGATACACCAATAAAGGATTCAATTTGCAATCACCACTAGCATTAGCACACATCAGAAGAGTAAGCCTGTCTTTCATAGGCTTATGTCCTGGGAGTGATTTTTCCTCCTGAGTAATGTAGGTCCTTATTGGCAATTTCTTCCAAAACAGGCCTGTTTTGTCGCAATTAAACACTTGTTCAGGTTTCAATTCTTCACTGTCTATGTACTCCTTGAATTCCTTCACATATTTTTTCAGCCGCTTTTTGGTCTGAACTGGCTGCCTCACCATGCCTTATCACACTATGTATGCCACTATGATTCTTAAATCTCTCACACCAACCTTTGCTGGCCTTAAATTCACTCGCATCACCACTAGTTGCATGCATTTTCTAATTAAATCCTCATGCAACTTCCTAGCCTTTTCACATATGATCGCTTGAGAGATGCTATCTCCTGCTATCTGTTTTTCGTTTATCCACACCAATAACAGTCTCTCAACATCTTCTGTCACTTGCGATCTCTGTTTCGAAAACAAACTTGCACCTTTTGCAAGAACAGCTTCCTTGATTGCCGTTTTGTTGGCCAAGATAGTAGCGATGGTTGATTGGGGTTTGGTATACAACCTGGCCAGCTCCGAGACACGCACTCCACTTTTGTACTTAGTAATTATCTCTTTCTTCATTTCCATAGAAATTTTCACCTTTTTACCACATTGTTGGCACTAGAAGCCTTCTTGGGGCCCATGGTGACTTATTTTGCAGCTACAAGCACTAAAAACACTGTGATAATATGAAATGTACCAAATGTATGCTTAAATGCGACTGCACTGGCTGGCTTGTAAACACTGGCACCCATGGGGCAGCTGAGGCCACGCTTGGGATGCATCCCGGATGAATCGTGTAAGGCGAGTTTTTTATCGTGAGGCGAGGCAAAATTTTTGCATTCAAGTGTTTCGTATAGCGGATTTAACGTAAGGCGATGCATTTGTAAGGTGGGGGCCCACTGTATAAAGGAATTATACATGCTCTCTGCCAATCCCTAGGTACCTTCACCTCTTTCATACATTTATTAAACAAAAATACCATCCACTCCAACACACCATTTCCCCCAGCTTTTAACATTCCTGTCATGATTCCATCAGTTCCAGATGCTTTCATTCTATGTAATGCCTTGTGCACCTCCCCCACACTCATATCCTGCTCTTCTCTCCTAAAAGATGTTATACCTCCCTGGCCAGTACATGAAATTACCACCTCCCTTTCTTCATCAACATTTAAAAGTTCCTTAAAATATTCCCGCCATCTACCCAGTACCTCCATATTCCCATCAACTAACTTTCCTACTCTGTTTTCAACTGATAAATCCATTTGTTCCTTAGGCTTTCTTAACTTGCTTATCTCGCTCCAAAATTTTTTCTTATTTTCATCAAAATTTCTTGACACTGCCTTTCCCACTTTCTCATCTGGTCTCCTTTTGCATTCTCACCACTCTCCTCACCTTTCTTTTTCTCTGCATATACTTTGCTCTTCTTATAACACTTATGCTTTGTAAAAATCTCTCATAAGGTACCTTTTTCTTTTATCACATCCTTTACTTCATCATTCCACCAATCACTCCTCTTTTTTCCTGCACCCACCCTCCTATAGCCACAAACTTCTGCCCCCACATTTTAAGACTGCAATTTTAAAACTGTCCCAACCCTCTTCAACCCCACCACTACTAATACTTGCACTAGTCCACCTTTCTGCCAATAGTTGCTTATATTTCACCCTAACTTCCTGCTCCCTTTGTTTATACACTTTCACCTCTCTCTTACTTGCTGTTGCTATTTTCCTTTTGTCCCATATACCTCTTACTCTAACTGTAGCTAAAACTAAATAATGATCCGATATATCCGTTGTCCCTCTTTAAACATGTTCACCCTGAAACCTACCCATCAACCTATTATCCGCCAATACATTATCTAACAAACTACTGTCATTATGTTCTGTATCATACCTTGTATACTTATGTATCCCTTTTTTCATAAAATGTGTATTACTTATTACCAAACCTCTTTCTACACATAGCTCAGTTAAATCTCCCCATTTTCATTTACCCCTGGCACCCTAAATTTACCTACTACTCCTTCCACAACATTTTTACCCACTTTAGTATTGTGATCCCTAACCACAAGTACTCTCTCACTTGGTTCAAAACACCCCATGCACTCACTAAACATTTCCCAAAATATCTCTCTCTCCTCTACACTTCTCTCTTCTCCAGGTGCATAAATACTTACTATAACCCACTTTTCACATCCAACCCTTATTTTACTCCACATAATTTTTGAATTTATACATTTTTATTCCCTCTTTTCTTGCCATAACTTATCCTTCAACATTATTGCTACTACTCCTTTAGCTCTAACTCAATTTGAAAACCCAAAATCAATGTAATCTAAATATACAGTATATATTGATATGGTTCAACTTTTGCAGGAACAACTAAAGGCTCTATTGTATGTCAGAGTTATCGGCAGCCACTAGATGAACCACTGGGTTTTGATGCTGCTGTTGCTGCAATCGGCATGAAAGCCAACGTTTGTGAGGCCGACCATCCACTGCTGTGTGAAGCCACCAGAAGACAGGTGTGCAACTTATTTTGCTTCTGCCTACATATGCTACCAAAGTGACAGCAAATATGGCAGAAACAACTTGTTATGGCATTCACTACTAAGTTTTATCACATCACAAATATTTGTTATGTATTTATATGAATATTTTCTTTAACCAGAGAGGGGAATTAGCACTCACACTTCTTACACACTACAAAGATGACCAAGATAGACTGGCTCGCATTATGGACAAGCTTCTGGATAAGGAAGTTCATCAGATGTATAAAGCCCCTTCCTTGCCTACATATTATGTCAATAATGCTCCTTGTCAGGTAAGATTGATATATTCAGCCTAAGATGGAAAGATGAAGCTTGTATATAAATTTGTAAATGATTTTGCCTTGGTAAAAATATGGAGGATGCACTGAACATATTGGCATACAAACATTTTAGATTGTTTAAGGGTTATATTATGGGGATCATAAACCCCCCAGTGACCCAGTCTCAGACCATGCCTAGATTGAAGTGAAAATAAAGCTGAATGTAAACAAAAGTTTGTAAGATTTACCTGCTGATTACAAGTTCATGACAGAGAGAGAAACCATCAGCAGTCCTGTCAAAATGCTAAATGTTTGACAGGCTTCCCTTTCTCACATATAACTAGATGGTAGGACTGAATGGCTCCTGTCTACCAATCTGTTATCTTCATAAGTTCATTAAACTTGTTAACTCATATTTATATTTATTATAAATTTTACTTTTCCTCCGTGTTTTTTTAACTCTTAAACTGCCCGAATGTAGATCTACGTTCACTCGCTTAGCACTCTGAATGTAGATCTATGTTTTATTTTACATTTGAAGGCATGTAAAATAAAATGTAGATCTATGTTTAGAGTGCTACGTAGATCTACGTTTGGACAGTTTAAGGGTTAAGTGTTAATTTTTTAACTGCAAGCATTTCTTTTTAGTTCACAGCGGAAAGTGATTTACTAATCACTTACCTATAACCATATGAGTAATAGAAACTAACTGTGTGGCTTAGAACAAAGGACTGCATCCTACATGTAATGAAACCAAAAAAAGAAGGGTATGCCAAAGTCAGCTGTCTTAACAGTGTGTGGATATAGTATGGGTGCACAGAAAAAAAAATTGTTTGTTGATGATAAGAATGTAAGAAAGGTGTATGTTCCAGCACAGTGTTTAATAAAGCTATAGTGTCTTCAGTAGATTTAACAAGAATGAAATTGTGTGTATTTGGGAGATTGGGAGTTGAAGGTGCTGGTGGGGGGGCATAAATATATATATATATATATATATATATATATATATATATATATATATATATATATATATATATATATATATTATTATTAGTAGTAGGTTGGTAGACAGCAACCACCCAGGGAGGTACTACCGTCCTGCCAAGTGAGTGTAAAACGAAGCCTGTGATTGTTTTACATGATGGTAGGATTGCTGATGTCTTTTGTCTGTCTCATAAATATGCAAGATTACAGGCATGTCTTGCTACTTCTACTTACACTTAGGTCACACTACACATACATGTACACATTTATTTATACACACTCATCTGAGTTTTCTTTGATTTTATCTTAATAGTTCTTGGTCTTATTAATTTTCCTTTTATATCCATGGGGAAGTGGAATAAGAATCTTTCCTCCGTAAGCCATGCGTGTTGTAAAAGTCAACTAAAATGCCGGGAACAATGGGCTAGTAACCCCTTTTCCTGTAAAGATTACTAAAAAGAATAAGAAGAAGAAAATTGTCAAAGTGGGAAGTCTGAATGTGCGTGGATGTTGTGCAGATGATAAGAAAGAGATGATTGTGGATGTTATGAATGAGAAGAAGCTGGATGTCCTGGCTTTAAGTGAAACAAAGCTGAAGGGGGTGGGAGAGTTTCAGTGGAGAGGAATAAATGGGATTAGGTCAGGGGTTTCAAATAGAGTTAGAGCTAAAGAAGGAGTAGCAATAATGTTGAAGGATAAGCTATGGCAGGAAAAGAGGGACTATAAATGTATTAATTCAAGGATTATGTGGAGTAAAATAAAGATTGGATGTGAAAAGTGGGTTATAATAAGCGTGTATGCACCTGGAGAAGAGAGAAGTGTAGAGGAGAGAGAGAGATTTTGGGAAATGTTGAGTGAATGCGTGGGGAGTTTTGAATCAAGTGTGAGAGTAATGGTGGTTGGGGATTTTAATGCTAAAGTGGGTAAAAATGTTATGGAGGGAGTAGTAGGTAAATTTGGGGTGCCAGGGGTAAATGTAAATGGGGAGCCTTTAATTGAGCTATGTGTAGAAAGAAATTTGGTAATAAGTAATACATATTTTATGAAAAAGAGGATAAATAAATATACAAGGTATGATGTAGCACGTAATGAAAGTAGTTTATTAGATTATGTATTGGTGGATAAAAGGTTGATGGGTAGGCTCCAGGATGTACATGTTTATAGAGGGGCAACTGATATATCGGATCATTATTTAGTTGTAGCTACAGTTAGAGTAAGAGGTAGATGGGAAAAGAGGAAGGTGGCAACAACAAGTAAGAGGGAAGTGAAAGTGTATAAACTAAGGGAGGAGGAAGTTCGGGTGAGATATAAGCGACTATTGGCAGAAAGGTGGGCTAGTGCAAAGATGAGTAGTGGGGGGGTTGAAGAGGGTTGGAATAGTTTTAAAAATGCAGTATTAGAATGTGGGGCAGAAGTTTGTGGTTATAGGAGGGTGGGGGGCAGGAGGAAAGAGGAGTGATTGGTGGAATGATGAAGTAAAGGGTGTGATAAAAGAGAAAAAGGTAGCTTATGAGAGGTTTTTACAAAGCAGAAGTGTTATAAGAAGAGCAGAGTATATGGAGAGTAAAAGAAAGGTAAAGAGAGTGGTGAGAGAGTGCAAAAGGAGAGCAGATGATAGAGTGGGAGAGGCACTGTCAAGAAATTTTAATGAAAATAAGAAAAAATTTTGGAGTGAGTTAAACAAGTTAAGAAAGCCTAGGGAAAATATGGATTTGTCAGTTAAAAACAGAGTAGGGGAGTTAGTAGATGGGGAGATGGAGGTATTGGGTAGATGGCGAGAATATTTTGAGGAACTTTTAAATGTTAAGGAAGAAAGGGAGGCAGTAATTTCATGCACTGGTCAGGGAGGTATACCATCTTTTAGGAGTGAAGAAGAGCAGAATGTAAGTGTGGGGGAGGTACGTGAGGCATTACGTAAAATGAAAGGGGGTAAAGCAGCTGGAACTGATGGGATCATGACAGAAATGTTAAAAGCAGGGGGGGATATAGTGTTGGAGTGGTTGGTACTTTTGTTTAATAAATGTATGAAAGAGGGGAAGGTACCTAGGGATTGGCAGAGAGCATGTATAGTCCCTTTATATAAAGGGAAAGGGGACAAAAGAGACTGTAAAAATTATAGAGGAATAAGCTTACTGAGTATACCAGGAAAAGTGTACGGTAGGGTTATAATTGAAAGAATTAGAGGTAAGACAGAATGTAGGATTGCGGATGAGCAAGGAGGTTTTAGAGTGGGTAGGGGATGTGTAGATCAGGTGTTTACATTGAAGCATATATGTGAACAGTATTTAGATAAAGATAGGGAAGTTTTTATTGCATTTATGGATTTAGAAAAGGCATATGATAGAGTGGATAGAGGAGCAATGTGGCAGATGTTGCAAGTATATGGAATAGGTGGTAAGTTATTAAATGCTGTAAAGAGTTTTTATGAGGATAGTGAGGCTCAGGTTAGGGTGTGTAGAAGAGAGGGAGACTACTTCCCGGTAAGAGTAGGTCTTAGACAGGGATGTGTAATGTCACCATGGTTGTTTAATATATTTATAGATGGGGTTGTAAAGGAAGTAAATGCTATGGTGTTTGGGAG
>NC_091348.1:9188292-9218292 GCF_038502225.1 Cherax quadricarinatus
TGTATCAGTCTGTAGTGGAAGGAAGGCGGGGTAGGGGTCGGCCTAGGAAGGGTTGGAGGGAGGGGGTAAAGGAGGTTTTGTGTGCGAGGGGCTTGGACTTCCAGCAGGCATGCGTGAGCGTGTTTGATAGGAGTGAATGGAGACAAATGGTTTTTAATACTTGACGTGCTGTTGGAGTGTGAGCAAAGTAACATTTATGAAGGGATTCAGGGAAACCGGCAGGCCAGACTTGAGTCCTGGAGATGGGAAGTACAGTGCCTGCACTCTGAAGGAGGGGTGTTAATGTTGCAGTTTAAAAACTGTAGTGTAAAGCACCCTTCTGGCAAGACAGTGATGGAGTGAATGATGGTGAAAGTTTTTCTTTTTCGGGCCACCCTGCCTTGGTGGGAATCGGCCAGTGTGATAATAAAAAAAAAAAAAATGTTTGTTTCATTATGTTTGGACTGATTTTTGCAGAGTTATTGTAATACTACTGAGTTTTCATTCTGCTTATTCAGCAAAGCAGTTATTGCTTTATCAGCCAATATTGCTACTTCTACTTATTTGACACAACATAGGTAATGTAATTTTTTTTTTTAACACATCGGTTGTCTCCCACCGAGGCAGGGTGACCCAGAAAGAAAGAAAATCCCCAAAAAGAAAAATAATTTCATTTTCATTCAACACTTTTACCTCACTCACACAGAATCACTGCTTTTTCAGAGGTGCTCAGATACGACAGTTTAGAAAGTCCCTCCAAACAGCCAATATCCTAAACCCCTCCTTTAAAGTGCAGGCATTGTACTTCTCATTTCCAGGGCTCAAGTATGGCTAACTGGTTTCCCTGAATCCCTTCCCAAAATATTACCCTGCTCACACTTCAACAGCTCATCTGGTCCCCAAAAACCATTTCTCTCCATTCACTCCTATCTAACACGTTCACATGTGCTTGCTGGAAGTCCAAGTCCCTCGCCCACTAAACCTCCTTTACCCCCTCCCTCCAACCTTTTTGAGGACAACCCCTACCCCTCCTTCCTTCCCCTACAGATTTATATGCTCTCCAAGTCATTCTTCTTTGACCCATTCTCTCTAAATGACCAAACCACCTCAACAACCCCTCTTCAGCCCTCTAATACTTTTAGTAAATCCACACCTCCTCCTAATATCCACACTCCAAATTCTCTGCATAATATTTACACCACACATTTCCCTTAGACAGGACATCTCCCTGCCTCCAGCCACCTCCTCACTGTAGCATTTGCAACTCAAGCTTCACACCCATATATGAGTGTTGGTACCACTATACTTTCGTACATTTCCTTCTTTGCCTTCATGGATAACGTTTTTTGTCTCCACAGATACCTCAGTGCACCACTCATCTTTTTTCCTTCATCAATTCTATGGTTAACCTCGTCTTTCATAAACCCATCCCCTGACAAGTCAACTCCCAAATATCTGAAGACATTCACTTCTTTCATACTCTCTCTCTCCAATATGATATCCAGTTTTTGTTTGATACCCTCATCATTTATCTATGTTCACTTTCAACTCTCCACCTTTACACACCCTCCCAAAATCATCCACTAACCTTTGCAACTTTTCTTTAGAATCTTCCCATAAGCACAGTATCATCAGCAAAAAGTAACTGTGTCAACTCCCATTTTGTATTTGATTCCCCATAATTTAATCTCACCCCTCTCCCCAACACCCTAGCATTTACTTCTTTTACAGCCCCATCTATAACTATATTAAACAACCATGGTGACATTACACATCACTGTCTTAAGACCTACTTTTACCGGGAAATAATCTCCCTCTTTACTACACACCCTAACCTGAGCCTCATTATCCTCATAATAACTCTTTACAGCATTTAGTAACTTGCTACCTATTCCATACACTTGCAACAATTGCCACATTGCTCCCCTATCCACTCTATCATTTGCCTTTTCAAAATACATAAACGCAATGAAAACTTCCCTACCTTTATCTAAATACTGTTCACATATGTGCTTCAATGTAAACACTTGATCTACACATCTCCTAATCACTCTAAAGCCTCCTTGCTCATCTGCAATCTTACTCTTTGTCTTACCTCTAATTCTTTCATAATAATTCTACCGTACACTTCACCTGGTATACTGAGTAAGCTCTTTTTTTTTTTTCAACAACTCGGCTGTCTCCCACCGAGGCAGGGTGACCCAAAAAGAAAGAAAATCCCCAAAAAGAAAATACTTTCATCATCATTCAAGACTTTCACCTCACTCTAACATAATCACCGTCTTTGCACAGGCGCTCAGATACGACAGTTTAGAAGTCCCTTCAAACTGTCAATATCCCAGACCCCTCTTTTAAAGTGCAGGGATTGTACTTCCCATTTCCAGGGCTTAAGTCCAGCTAAATCTATAATAACTTATTCCCCTATAATTTTTACAATTTCTTTTGTCCCCCTTCCCTATATACAGTGGAACCTCAAAAATCGAACGTATCACATATCGAACGTTTCGAAAATAGGACCATTTTTTCGGACAAACTGTATCCCCATTATTGAACGCGCCCCTATTTTCGGACTGCCGGGTACGGGACCTGTCTGCCGCCCGCTCTGTCCACATCCCCGCGCAGGCGCCGGGTTCTATCCTGTCAAAGAACAAATCAAGGAAGCTGATGTTGCGAAAGGTGTTAATATAGGGAGTGGATGAGGTGCCTTCTTCAAAGATTAAGAAGATTTGTGCCAAGTGGAATGATGTCCAAATGTTTGTGCAGAAGTACCACCCTGAGCAAGCTGAAACAAGCCATCTTTGCAACAAGTTCAGTGACAGAACCACATCCCATTTTAGCTAAATGTTAAAGAGGCGCCAGAAACAGAGGACTGGACAGTTATTTTGTGAGACAGGGGTCCAGTGACTCTCAAGCTGGTCCTAGTGGCATTAAAAGACAGAGAAGGGAAGTAACCCCAGAGAGGGCTTTACCTGAAGTCCGCATGGAGGGGGATTCTCCTTCCAAACACTAACCCCAACTCCCTCTCTCCTCCTCCCTATCTTCCAGATGCCATCACCAATCTTCAATAAAGGTAAGTAAAAATGTTATTTTATATGTAGAAATCAATCAATTACACAACCCAGGGCAACATGGGTTTAGAGCAGGTCGCTCCTATCTGTCTCAACTATTGGATTACTACGACAAGATCCTAGATGCACTAGAAGACAAAAAGAATGCAGATGTAATATATACAGACTTTGCAAAAGCCTTTGACAAGTGTGACCATGGCGTAATAGCGCACAAAATGCGTGCTAAAGGAATAACAGGAAAAGTTGGTAGATGGATCTATAATTTCCTCACAAACAGAACACGGAGAGTAGTAGTCAACAGAGTAAAGTCCAAAGTGGCTACGGTGAAAAGCTCTGTTCCACAAGGCACAGTACTCGCTTCCATCTTGTTTCTCATCCTCATATCTGACATAGACAAGGATGTCAGCCACAGCACCTGGTCTTCCTTTGCAGATGACACCCAAATCTGCATGACAGTGTCTTCCATTGCAGACACTGCAAGGCTCCAGGCGGACACCAACCAAATCTTTCAATGGGCTGCAGAAAACAATATGAAGTTCAACTTTGAGAAATTTCAATTACTCCGATATGGTAGACACGAGGAAATCAAAACTTCATCAGAGTACAAAAAAAATTCCGGCCACAAAATAGAGCAAAAAACAAACATCAAAGACCTGGGAGTGATCATGTCGGAGGATCTCACCTTCAAGAACCATAACATTATATCAATTGCAGCTGCTAGAAAAATGACAGGATGGATAATGAGAACCTTCAAAACTAGGGATGCCAAGCCCATGATGAGACTCTTCAGGTCGCTTGTTCTATCTAGGCTGGAATATTGCTGCACACTAACAGCACTTTTCAAGGCAGGTGAAACTGCTGACCTAGAAAATGTACAGAGAACCTTCACAGCGCGCATAATGGAGATAAAACACGTCAATTACTGGGAGCGCTTAAAGTTCTTGAACCTGTATTTCCTGGAACGCAGGCGGGAGAGATACATGATTATATATACACGTGGAAAATCCTAGAGGGACTAGTACCGAACTTGCACAAGAAAATCACTCGCAACAAAAGCAAAAGACTTGGCAGACGATGCAACATCCCCCCAATGAAAAGCAGGGGTGTCACTAGCACGTTAAGAGACAATACTATAATTGTCAGGGGCCCGAGACTGTTCAACTGCCTCCCAGCATACATAAGGGGGATTACCAATAGACCCCTGGCAGTCTTCAAGCTGGCACTGGACAAGCACCTAAAGTCGGTACCTGACCAGCCGGGCTGTGGCTCGTACGTTGGATTGCGTGCAGCCAGCAGTAACAGCCTGGTTGATCAGGCTCTGATCCACCAGGAGGCCTGGTCACAGACCGGGCCACGGGGGCGTTGACCCCCGGAACTCTCTCCAGGTAAACTCCAGGTAATACATAATTAAAAACTATAGTATTTGTTGTATGTAAAACTGTAATTAAGCTCCAGAAAATGTATTTTTTGTGTGAATATTTTTGGGTTTCTGGAACGGATTAATTGTATTTCCATTATTTCTTATGGAAAATATTGCTTCGAATTTCAAACTTTTCAAATTTAGAACTAGCTCCTGGAACGGATTAAGTTCGATTTTTGAGGTTCCACTGTACAGTGGACCCCCGCCTTACGATATTAATCCATTCCTGAGAGCTCATCATAAGCCGAAATTATCGTAAGACAAATTAATTTTCCCTATAAGAAATAATGGAAATCAAATTAATCCGTGCAAGACACCCCAAAGTATGAAAAAAAAAATTTTTTTACAACATGAAATATTAATTTTAATACATACAAACCGAAGAAGGCATGCACAATTACTACTCTACTAAGAATAGAATACATGACACTTATCTTTATTGAAAATCTGGTGATGATTGATGGGATAGGAGGAGGGGAGAGTGTGGAAGTTATTGTTTAAAAGGGGAATCCCCTTCCATTAGGACTTGCGGTAGCAAGTCCTTTTCCGGGGTTACTTCCCTTCTTCTTTTAATGCCACTAGGACCAGCTTGAGTGTCACTGGACCTCTGTCGCACAACAGATCTGTCAATAGAGCTCTGTACCTCCCGTTCCTTTAAGATTTGTCTAAAATGGGCCATAACATTGTCATTGTACAGGTTACCAACACGGCTTGCAGTAGCTGTGTCAGGGTGATTTTCATCTGCAAAGGTTTGCAGTTGAACCCACTTTGCACACATTTCCTTAATCTTTGAAGTAGGCAACGTCCTCAATTTCTCTCTCCCCTCCTCTGAAGCAGTTTCATCAGGTCTGGCCTCTTGCTGTTGAAGATGAAGATGATCTTGCAGCTCATCAGTGGTTAGTTCTTCATTGTCCTCCTCCACTAACTCTTCCACATCCTCCCCACTAACCTCGAACCCCAAGGACTTCCCCAATGCCATAATCGATTCCACAACTGGCATACTCTTCTCAATGTTAGCCTCAAACCCTTCAAAATCCCTTTATTCTACACATTGTGACCACAGTTTCTTGCAAGTAGATTTTTTTGAAGTTTGAAATGACCTGCTGGTCCATGGGCTGCAGGAGAGGAGTGGTATTAAGAGGCAAAAACTTGACCTTAATGAAGCTCACATCCCCAGAAGGTTGCTCTGCCAAGTCTGAAGGATGACCAGGAGCATTGTCTAATACCAGGAGGCACTTAAGGTCCAATTTCTTTTCCATTAGGTAATTTTTCACATTGGGGGCAAATGCATGGTGTAACCAGTCACAGAAAAAGTCCCTAGTGACCCATGCCTTACTGTTTGCCCTTCACAGCACACACAAATTAGCCTTGAGGACATTGTTTTGTATGAACGCTCTGGGAGTTTCAGAGTGATACACCAATAAAGGATTCACTTTGCAATCACCACTAGCATTAGCACACATCAGAAGAGTAAGCCTGTCTTTCATAGGCTTATGTCCTGGGAGTGATTTTTCCTCCTGAGTAATGTAGGTCCTTATTGGCAATTTCTTCCAAAACAGGCCTGTTTTGTCGCAATTAAACACTTGTTCAGGTTTCAATTCTTCACTGTCTATGTACTCCTTGAATTCCTTCACATATTTTTCAGCCGCTTTTTGGTCTGAACTGGCTGCCTCACCATGCCTTATCACACTATGTATGCCACTATGATTCTTAAATCTCTCACACCAACCTTTGCTGGCCTTAAATTCACTCGCATCACCACTAGTTGCATGCATTTTCTAATTAAATCCTCATGCAACTTCCTAGCCTTTTCACATATGATCGCTTGAGAGATGCTATCTCCTGCTATCTGTTTTTCGTTTATCCACACCAATAACAGTCTCTCAACATCTTCTGTCACTTGCGATCTCTGTTTCGAAAACAAACTTGCACCTTTTGCAAGAACAGCTTCCTTGATTGCCGTTTTGTTGGCCAAGATAGTAGCGATGGTTGATTGGGGTTTGGTATACAACCTGGCCAGCTCCGAGACACGCACTCCACTTTTGTACTTAGTAATTATCTCTTTCTTCATTTCCATAGAAATTTTCACCTTTTTACCACATTGTTGGCACTAGAAGCCTTCTTGGGGCCCATGGTGACTTATTTTGCAGCTACAAGCACTAAAAACACTGTGATAATATGAAATGTACCAAATGTATGCTTAAATGCGACTGCACTGGCTGGCTTGTAAACACTGGCACCCATGGGGCAGCTGAGGCCACGCTTGGGATGCGTCCCGGATGAATCATGTAAGGCGAGTTTTTTATCGTGAGGCGAGGCAAAATTTTTGCATTCAAGTGTTTCGTATAGCGGATTTAACGTAAGGCGATGCATTTGTAAGGTGGGGGCCCACTGTATAAAGGAATTATACATGCTCTCTGCCAATCCCTAGGTACCTTCACCTCTTTCATACATTTATTAAACAAAAATACCATCCACTCCAACACACCATTTCCCCCAGCTTTTAACATTCCTGTCATGATTCCATCAGTTCCAGATGCTTTCATTCTATGTAATGCCTTGTGCACCTCCCCCACACTCATATCCTGCTCTTCTCTCCTAAAAGATGTTATACCTCCCTGGCCAGTACATGAAATTACAACCTCCCTTTCTTCATCAACATTTAAAAGTTCCTTAAAATATTCCCGCCATCTACCCAGTACCTCCATATTCCCATCAACTAACTCCCCTACTCTGTTTTCAACTGATAAATCCATTTGTTCCTTAGGCTTTCTTAACTTGCTTATCTCGCTCCAAAATTTTTTCTTATTTTCATCAAAATTTCTTGACACTGCCTTTCCCACTTTCTCATCTGGTCTTCTTTTGCATTCTCACCACTCTCCTCACCTTTCTTTTTCTCTGCATATACTTTGCTCTTCTTATAACACTTATGCTTTGTAAAAATCTCTCATAAGGTACCTTTTTCTTTTATCACATCCTTTACTTCATCATTCCACCAATCACTCCTCTTTTTTCCTGCACCCACCCTCCTATAGCCACAAACTTCTGCCCCCACATTTTAAGACTGCAATTTTAAAACTGTCCCAACCCTCTTCAACCCCACCACTACTAATACTTGCACTAGTCCACCTTTCTGCCAATAGTTGCTTATATTTCACCCTAACTTCCTGCTCCCTTTGTTTATACACTTTCACCTCTCTCTTACTTGCTGTTGCTATTTTCCTTTTGTCCCATATACCTCTTACTCTAACTGTAGCTAAAACTAAATAATGATCAGATATATCCGTTGTCCCTCTTTAAACATGTTCACCCTGAAACCTACCCATCAACCTTTTATCCGCCAATACATTATCTAACAAACTACTGTCATTATGTTCTGTATCATACCTTGTATACTTATGTATCCCTTTTTTCATAAAATGTGTATTACTTATTACCAAACCTCTTTCTACACATAGCTCAGTTAAATCTCCCCATTTTCATTTACCCCTGGCACCCCAAATTTACCTACTACTCCTTCCACAACATTTTTACCCACTTTAGTATTGTGATCCCTAACCACAAGTACTCTCTCACTTGGTTCAAAACACCCCATGCACTCACTAAACATTTCCCAAAATATCTCTCTCTCCTCTACACTTCTCTCTTCTCCAGGTGCATAAATACTTACTATAACCCACTTTTCACATCCAACCCTTATTTTACTCCACATAATTTTTGAATTTATACATTTTTATTCCCTCTTTTCTTGCCATAACTTATCCTTCAACATTATTGCTACTACTCCTTTAGCTCTAACTCAATTTGAAAACTCAAAATCAATGTAATCTAAATATACAGTATATATTGATATGGTTCAACTTTTGCAGGAACAACTAAAGGCTCTATTGTATGTCAGAGTTATCGGCAGCCACTAGATGAACCACTGGGTTTTGATGCTGCTGTTGCTGCAATCGGCATGAAAGCCAACGTTTGTGAGGCCGACCATCCACTGCTGTGTGAAGCCACCAGAAGACAGGTGTGCAACTTATTTTGCTTCTGCCTACATATGCTACCAAAGTGACAGCAAATATGGCAGAAACAACTTGTTATGGAATTCACTACTAAGTTTTATCACATCACAAATATTTGTTATGTATTTATATGAATATTTTCTTTAACCAGAGAGGGGAATTAGCACTCACACTTCTTACACACTACAAAGATGACCAAGATAGACTGGCTCGCATTATGGACAAGCTTCTGGATAAGGAAGTTCATCAGATGTATAAAGCCCCTTCCTTGCCTACATATTATGTCAATAATGCTCCTTGTCAGGTAAGATTGATATATTCAGCCTAAGATGGAAAGATGAAGCTTGTATATAAATTTGTAAATGATTTTGCCTTGGTAAAAATATGGAGGATGCACTGAACATATTGGCATACAAACATTTTAGATTGTTTAAGGGTTATATTATGGGGATCATAAACCCCCCAGTGACCCAGTCTCAGACCATGCCTAGATTGAAGTGAAAATAAAGCTGAATGTAAATAAAAGTTTGTAAGATTTACCTGCTGATTACAAGTTCATGACAGAGAGAGAAACCATCAGCAGTCCTGTCAAAATGCTAAATGTTTGACAGGCTTCCCTTTCTCACATATAACTAGATGGTAGGACTGAATGGCTCCTGTCTACCAATCTGTTATCTTCATAAGTTCATTAAACTTGTTAACTCATATTTATATTTATTATAAATTTTACTTTTCCTCCGTGTTTTTTTAACTCTTAAACTGCCCGAATGTAGATCTACGTTCACTCGCTTAGTACTCTGAATGTAGATCTATGTTTTATTTTACATTTGAAGGCATGTAAAATAAAATGTAGATCTATGTTCAGAGTGCTACGTAGATCTACGTTTGGACAGTTTAAGGGTTAAGTGTTAATTTTTTAACTGCAAGCATTTCTTTTCAGTTCACAGCGGAAAGTGATTTACTAATCACTTCCCTATAACCATATGAGTAATAGAAACTAACTGTGTGGCTTAGAACAAAGGACTGCATCCTACATGTAATGAAACCAAAAAAAAGAAGGGTATGCCAAAGTCAGCTGTCTTAACAGTGTGTGGATATAGTATGGGTGCACAGAAAAAAAAATTGTTTGTTGATGATAAGAATGTAAGAAAGGTGTATGTTCCAGCACAGTGTTTAATAAAGCTATAGTGTCTTCAGTAGATTTAACAAGAATGAAATTGTGTGTATTTGGGAGATTGGGAGTTGAAGGTGCTGGTGGGGGGGGGCATAAAGTTTGGAAAAAAAAGTATAAATACAGTATGTGTGTGTGTGTGTGTGTATATATATAATATATATATATATATATATATATATATATATATATATAGTATATATTATATATATATATATATATATATATATTACGAAGCCTGTGATTGTTTTACATGATGGTAGGATTGCTGATGTCTTTTGTCTGTCTCATAAATATGCAAGATTACAGGCATGTCTTGCTACTTCTACTTACACTTAGGTCACACTACACATACATGTACACATTTATTTATACACACTCATCTGAGTTTTCTTTGATTTTATCTTAATAGTTCTTGGTCTTATTAATTTTCCTTTTATATCCATGGGGAAGTGGAATAAGAATCTTTCCTCCGTAAGCCATGCGTGTTGTAAAAGTCAACTAAAATGCCGGGAACAATGGGCTAGTAACCCCTTTTCCTGTAAAGATTACTAAAAAGAATAAGAAGAAGAAAATTGTCAAAGTGGGAAGTCTGAATGTGCGTGGATGTTGTGCAGATGATAAGAAAGAGATGATTGTGGATGTTATGAATGAGAAGAAGCTGGATGTCCTGGCTTTAAGTGAAACAAAGCTGAAGGGGGTGGGAGAGTTTCAGTGGAGAGGAATAAATGGGATTAGGTCAGGGGTTTCAAATAGAGTTAGAGCTAAAGAAGGAGTAGCAATAATGTTGAAGGATAAGCTATGGCAGGAAAAGAGGGACTATAAATGTATTAATTCAAGGATTATGTGGAGTAAAATAAAGATTGGATGTGAAAAGTGGGTTATAATAAGCGTGTATGCACCTGGAGAAGAGAGAAGTGTAGAGGAGAGAGAGAGATTTTGGGAAATGTTGAGTGAATGCGTGGGGAGTTTTGAATCAAGTGTGAGAGTAATGGTGGTTGGGGATTTTAATGCTAAAGTGGGTAAAAATGTTATGGAGGGAGTAGTAGGTAAATTTGGGGTGCCAGGGGTAAATGTAAATGGGGAGCCTTTAATTGAGCTATGTGTAGAAAGAAATTTGGTAATAAGTAATACATATTTTATGAAAAAGAGGATAAATAAATATACAAGGTATGATGTAGCACGTAATGAAAGTAGTTTATTAGATTATGTATTGGTGGATAAAAGGTTGATGAGTAGGCTCCAGGATGTACATGTTTATAGAGGGGCAACTGATATATCGGATCATTATTTAGTTGTAGCTACAGTTAGAGTAAGAGGTAGATGGGAAAAGAGGAAGGTGGCAACAACAAGTAAGAGGGAGGTGAAAGTGTATAAACTAAGGGAGGAGGAAGTTCGGGTGAGATATAAGCGACTATTGGCAGAAAGGTGGGCTAGTGCAAAGATGAGTAGTGGGGGGGTTGAAGAGGGTTGGAATAGTTTTAAAAATGCAGTATTAGAATGTGGGGCAGAAGTTTGTGGTTATAGGAGGGTGGGCGCAGGAGGAAAGAGGAGTGATTGGTGGAATGATGAAGTAAAGGGTGTGATAAAAGAGAAAAAGGTAGCTTATGAGAGGTTTTTACAAAGCAGAAGTGTTATAAGAAGAGCAGAGTATATGGAGAGTAAAAGAAAGGTAAAGAGAGTGGTGAGAGAGTGCAAAAGGAGAGCAGATGATAGAGTGGGAGAGGCACTGTCAAGAAATTTTAATGAAAATAAGAAAAAATTTTGGAGTGAGTTAAACAAGTTAAGAAAGCCTAGGGAAAATATGGATTTGTCAGTTAAAAACAGAGTAGGGGAGTTAGTAGATGGGGAGATGGAGGTATTGGGAAGATGGCGAGAATATTTTGAGGAACTTTTAAATGTTAAGGAAGAAACAGAGGCAGTAATTTCATGCACTGGTCAGGGAGGTATACCATCTTTTAGGAGTGAAGAAGAGCAGAATGTAAGTGTGGGGGAGGTACGTGAGGCATTACGTAAAATGAAAGGGGGTAAAGCAGCTGGAACTGATGGGATCATGACAGAAATGTTAAAAGCAGGGGGGGATATAGTGTTGGAGTGGTTGGTACTTTTGTTTAATAAATGTATGAAAGAGGGGAAGGTACCTAGGGATTGGCAGAGAGCATGTATAGTCCCTTTATATAAAGGGAAAGGGGACAAAAGAGACTGTAAAAATTATAGAGGAATAAGCTTACTGAGTATACCAGGAAAAGTGTACGGTAGGGTTATAATTGAAAGAATTAGAGGTAAGACAGAATGTAGGATTGCGGATGAGCAAGGAGGTTTTAGAGTGGGTAGGGGATGTGTAGATCAGGTGTTTACATTGAAGCATATATGTGAACAGTATTTAGATAAAGATAGGGAAGTTTTTATTGCATTTATGGATTTAGAAAAGGCATATGATAGAGTGGATAGAGGAGCAATGTGGCAGATGTTGCAAGTATATGGAATAGGTGGTAAGTTATTAAATGCTGTAAAGAGTTTTTATGAGGATAGTGAGGCTCAGGTTAGGGTGTGTAGAAGAGAGGGAGACTACTTCCCGGTAAAAGTAGGTCTTAGACAGGGATGTGTAATGTCACCATGGTTGTTTAATATATTTATAGATGGGGTTGTAAAGGAAGTAAATGCTAGGGTGTTTGGGAGAGGGGTGGGATTAAATTATGGGGAATCAAATTCAAAATGGGAATTGACACAGTTACTTTTTGCTGATGATACTGTGCTTATGGGAGATTCTAAAGAAAAATTGCAAAGGTTAGTGGATGAGTTTGGGAATGTGTGTAAAGGTAGAAAGTTGAAAGTGAACATAGAAAAGAGTAAGGTGATGAGGGTGTCAAATGATTTAGATAAAGAAAAATTGGATATCAAATTGGGGAGGAGGAGTATGGAAGAAGTGAATGTTTTCAGATACTTGGGAGTTGACGTGTCGGCGGATGGATTTATGAAGGATGAGGTTAATCATAGAATTGATGAGGGAAAAAAGGTGAGTGGTGCGTTGAGGTATATGTGGAGTCAAAAAACGTTATCTATGGAGGCAAAGAAGGGAATGTATGAAAGTATAGTAGTACCAACACTCTTATATGGATGTGAAGCTTGGGTGGTAAATGCAGCAGCGAGGAGACGGTTGGAGGCAGTGGAGATGTCCTGTTTAAGGGCAATGTGTGGTGTAAATATTATGCAGAAAATTCGGAGTGTGGAAATTAGGAGAAGGTGTGGAGTTAATAAAAGTATTAGTCAGAGGGCAGAAGAGGGGTTGTTGAGGTGGTTTGGTCATTTAGAGAGAATGGATCACAGTAGAATGACATGGAAAGCATATAAATCTATAGGGGAAGGAAGGCGGGGTAGGGGTCGTCCTCGAAAGGGTTGGAGAGAGGGGGTAAAGGAGGTTTTGTGGGTAAGGGGCTTGGACTTCCAGCAAGCGTGCGTGAGCGTGTTAGATAGGAGTGAATGGAGACGAATGGTACTTGGGACCTGACGATCTGTTGGAGTGTGAGCAGGGTAATATTTAGTGAAGGGATTCAGGGAAACCGGTTATTTTCATATAGTCGGACTTGAGTCCTGGAAATGGGAAGTACAATGCCTGCACTTTAAAGGAGGGGTTTGGGATATTGGCAGTTTGGAGGGATATGTTGTGTATCTTTATATGTTTATGCTTCTAGACTGTTGTATTCTGAGCACCTCTGCAAAAACAGTGATAATGTGCGAGTGTGGTGAAAGTGTTGAATGATGATGAAAGTATTTTCTTTTTGGGGATTTTCTTTCTTTTTTGGGTCACCCTGCCTCGGTGGGAGACGGCCGACTTGTTGAAAAAAAAAAAAAAAAAAAAAAATATATATATATATATACATACATGTATAGTATATATATATATGTATAGTCCCTTTATATAAAGGGAAAGGGGACAAAAGAGACTGTAAAAATTATAGAGGAATAAGCTTACTGAGTATACCAGGAAAAGTGTACGGTAGGGTTATAATTGAAAGAATTAGAGGTAAGACAGAATGTAGGATTGCGGATGAGCAAGGAGGTTTCAGAGTGGGTAGGGGATGTGTAGATCAAGTGTTTACATTGAAGCATATATGTGAACAGTATTTAGATAAAGGTAGGGAAGTTTTTATTGCATTTATGGATTTAGAAAAGGCATATGATAGAGTGGATAGAGGAGCAATGTGGCAGATGTTGCAAGTATATGGAATAGGTGGTAAGTTATTAAATGCTGTAAAGAGTTTTTATGAAGATAGTGAGGCTCAGGTTAGGGTGTGTAGAAGAGAGGGAGACTATTTCCCGGTAAAAGTAGGTCTTAGACAGGGATGTGTGATGTCACCATGGTTGTTTAATATATTTATAGATGGGGTTGTTAAGGAAGTAAATGCTAGGGTGTTTGGGAGAGGGGTGGGATTAAATTATGGGGAATCAAATTCAAAATGGGAATTGACACAGTTACTTTTTGCTGATGATACTGTGCTTATGGGAGATTCTAAAGAAAAATTGCAAAGGTTAGTGGATGAGTTTGGGAATGTGTGTAAAGGTAGAAAGTTGAAAGTGAACATAGAAAAGAGTAAGGTGATGAGGGTGTCAAATGATTTAGATAAAGAAAAATTGGATATCAAATTGGGGAGGAGGGGTATGGAAGAAGTGAATGTTTTCAGATACTTGGGAGTTGACGTGTCGGCGGATGGATTTATGAAGGATGAGGTTAATCATAGAATTGATGAGGGAAAAAAGGTGAGTGGTGCGTTGAGGTATATGTGGAGTCAAAAAACGTTATCTATGGAGGCAAAGAAGGGAATGTATGAAAGTATAGTAGTACCAACACTCTTATATGGGTGTGAAGCTTGGGTGGTAAATGCAGCAGCGAGGAGACGGTTGGAGGCAGTGGAGATGTCCTGTTTAAGGGCAATGTGTGGTGTAAATATTATGCAGAAAATTCGGAGTGTGGAAATTAGGAGAAGGTGTGGAGTTAATAAAAGTATTAGTCAGAGGGCAGAAGAGGGGTTGTTGAGGTGGTTTGGTCATTTAGAGAGAATGGATCAAAGTAGAATGACATGGAAAGCATATAAATCTATAGGGGAAGGAAGGCGGGGTAGGGGTCGTCCTCGAAAGGGTTGGAGAGAGGGGGGGTAAAGGAGGTTTTGTGGGTAAGGGGCTTGGACTTCCAGCAAGCGTGCGTGAGCGTGTTAGATAGGAGTGAATGGAGACGAATGGTACTTGGGACCTGACGATCTGTTGGAGTGTGAGCAGGGTAATATTTAGTGAAGGGATTCAGGGAAACCGGTTATTTTCATATAGTCGGACTTGAGTCCTGGAAATGGGAAGTACAATGCCTGCACTTTAAAGGAGGGGTTTGGGATATTGGCAGTTTGGAGGGATGTGTTGTGTGTCTTTGTATGTGTATGCTTCTGGACTGTTGTGTTCTGAGCGCCTCTGCAAAAACAGTGATAGTGTGCGGGTGTGGTGAGGGTGTTGAGTGGTGATGAAAGTGTTTTCTTTTTGGGGATTTTCTTTCTTTTTTGGGTCACCCTGCCTCGGTGGGAGGCGGCCGACTTGTTGAAAAAAAAAAAAAAAATATATATATATACACATACATACACATACATACATATACATATACATACAGTGGTCCCTCATTTTCCGTAGTTAATCCGTTCCTGGAGTTGCTACTATTATCGAAATCTACGATTTGCGAATCAGTTTTCCCCATAAGAAATAATGTAAATACAATTAATCCGTTCCTGACACCCAGAAGTATTAAAACAAAAAAATTTTTTTACATGAAATATAGATGTAGTACATAAACAATACAATGGGAAATGATGAATGAAACATTAACAGCATAACACTTACCTTTATTGGAGATTCTTCTTAGTGTATGGGAGGCTGGAGGAGGAGAGAGATTGGATTGTTTACAGTTTGGAAGGGGAATCCCCTTCCATCAACACCTCAGGTACCAATTGCTTTTCTGGGGTTGCTTCTCTTGTCTGTTTCTTAATGCCACTAGGACCACCTTGAGAGTCACTGGAGTCCTGTCTCGCAAAATAACTGTAGAGAGAGCTCTGTTTCTGGCGTCTCTTTAACACTTCCCTAAAATGGCCCAAGACTTTGTCACTGTACATGTTGCCAACATGGCTTGCAACAACCTTGTCAGGGTGATGTTTCTCCATAAAGCTTTCCATCTTACCCCACATAGCAAAAATCTCTTTAATTTCTGAAGAAGGCACCTTCTTCCATCTCTCTTCCTCCTCCTCTGCAGCAAGATTCTGAGCTGCGATCTGTTGCTGTTCTTAAATTCAATCGTATTTCTCACCTTCTTTACCACAGGCTTGGCACTAGGAGCTTTCTTTGGAGCCATGGTAGCTTATTTAGTACTTGCAAGCACTAAAATGAGTGGAATATTATGAAATATTTCGTAGGAGCATGTGAGGGGACCTTCGCTCACTGGTAAACAATGCCAGACTGGCTGGGTAGGGAGGCCGCCCCGGCTCACACCGTGCGTACGCGTCCCGGACGAACTACTATTCGCGAGTCAACCTATGATTAGCGAGCCCATGTTTATACGAAAATATTCCTATGATTTCCGAAATCTATGATTCCCGAGAACTACGAAAAGCGAGGGACCACTGTGTGTCACCCTGCCTCGGTGGGAGACGACCGACTTGTTGAAAAAAAAAAAAAAAATATATATATATATGTTTACATTGAAGCATATATGTGAACAGTATTTAGATAAAGATAGGGAAGTTTTTATTGCATTTATGGATTTAGAAAAGGCATATGATAGAGTGGATAGAGGAGCAATGTGGCAGATGTTGCAAGTATATGGAATAGGTGGTAAGTTATTAAATGCTGTAAAGAGTTTTTATGAGGATAGTGAGGCTCAGGTTAGGGTGTGTAGAAGAGAGGGAGACTACTTCCCAGTAAAAGTAGGTCTTAGACAGGGATGTGTAATGTCACCATGGTTGTTTAATATATTTATAGATGGGGTTGTAAAGGAAGTAAATGCTAGGGTGTTTGGGAGAGGGGTGGGATTAAATTATGGGGAATCAAATTCAAAATGGGAATTGACACAGTTACTTTTTGCTGATGATACTGTGCTTATGGGAGATTCTAAAGAAAAATTGCAAAGGTTAGTGGATGAGTTTGGGAATGTGTGTAAAGGTAGAAAGTTGAAAGTGAACATAGAAAAGAGTAAGGTGATGAGGGTATCAAATGATTTAGATAAAGAAAAATTGGATATCAAATTGGGGAGGAGGAGTATGGAAGAAGTGAATGTTTTCAGATACTTGGGAGTTGACGTGTCGGCGGATGGATTTATGAAGGATGAGGGTAATCATAGAATTGATGAGGGAAAAAAGGTGAGTGGTGCGTTGAGGTATATGTGGAGTCAAAAAACGTTATCTATGGAGGCAAAGAAGGGAATGTATGAAAGTATAGTAGTACCAACACTTATATGGGTGTGAAGCTTGGGTGGTAAATGCAGCAGCGAGGAGACGGTTGGAGGCAGTGGAGATGTCCTGTTTAAGGGCAATGTGTGGTGTAAATATTATGCAGAAAATTCGGAGTGTGGAAATTAGGAGAAGGTGTGGAGTTAATAAAAGTATAAGTCAGAGGGCAGAAGAGGGGTTGTTGAGGTGGTTTGGTCATTTAGAGAGAATGGATCAAAGTAGAATGACATGGAAAGCATATAAATCTATAGGGGAAGGAAGGCGGGGTAGGGGTCGTCCTCGAAAGGGTTGGAGAGAGGGGGTAAAGGAGGTTTTGTGGGCAAGGGGCTTGGACTTCCAGCAAGCGTGCGTGAGCGTGTTAGATAGGAGTGAATGGAGACGAATGGTACTTGGGACCTGACGATCTGTTGGAGTGTGAGCAGGGTAATATTTAGTGAAGGGATTCAGGGAAACCGGTTATTTTCATATAGTCGGACTTGAGTCCTGGAAATGGGAAGTACAATGCCTGCACTTTAAAGGAGGGGTTTGGGATATTGGCAGTTTGGAGGGATATGTTGTGTATCTTTATATGTGTATGCTTCTAGACTGTTGTATTCTGAGCACCTCTGCAAAAACAGTGATAATGTGCAAGTGTGGTGAAAGTGTTGAATGATGATGAAAGTATTTTCTTTTTGGGGATTTTCTTTCTTTTTTGGGTCACCCTGCCTCGGTGGGAGATGGCCGACTTGTTGAAAAAAAAAAAAAATATATATATATATAGGTAGTAGGTCGGTAGACAGCAACCGCCCAGGGAGGTACTACCATCCTGCCAAGTGAGTGTAAAACGAAAGCCTGTAATTGTTTTACATGATGGTAGGATTGCTGGTGTCCTTTTTTTTCTGTCTCATAAACATGCAAGATTTCAGGTACGTCTTGCTACTTCTACTTACACTTAGGTCACACTACACATGCATGTACAAGCATATATATGTATATATACACATCCCTCTGGGTTTTCTTCTATTTTCTTTCTAGTTCTTGCTGTTGTTTATTTCCTCTTATCTCCATGGGGAAGTGGAACAGAATTCTTCCTCCGTAAGCCATGCGTGTTGTAAGAGGCGACTAAAATGCCAGGAGCAAGGGGCTAGTAATCCCTTCTCCCGTATAAATTACTAAATTTAAAAAGAGAAACTTTCGTTTTTATTTTTGGGCAACCCTGCCTTGGTGGGATACGGCCGGTTTGTTGAAATATATATATATATATATATATATATATATATATATATATATATATATATATATATATATATATATATATATATATAGTATATATATATATATATATATATATATATATATATATATATATATATATATTTTTTTTTTTTTTTTTTTTTTTCAACAAGTCGGCCGTCTCCCACCGAGTATTAGAATGTGTGGCAGAAGTTTGTGGTTATAGGAGGGTGGGGGCAGGAGGAAAGAGGAGTGATTGGTGGAATGATGAAGTAAAGGGTGTGATAAAAGAGAAAAAGGTAGCTTACGAGAGGTTTTTACAAAGCAGAAGTGTTATAAGAAGAGCAGAGTATATGGAGAGTAAAAGAAAGGTGAAGAGAGTGGTGAGAGAGTGCAAAAGGAGAGCAGATGAAAGAGTGGGAGAGGCACTGTCAAGAAATTTTAATGAAAATAAGAAAAAATTTTGGAGTGAGTTAAACAAGTTAAGAAAGCCTAGGGAAAGTTTGGATTTGTCAGTTAAAAACAGAGTAGGGGAGTTAGTAGATGGGGAGAGGGAGGTATTAGGTAGATGGCGAGAATATTTTGAGGAACTTTTAAATGTTAAGGAAGAAAGGGAGGCGGTAATTTCATGCACTGGCCAGGGAGGTATACCATCATTTAGGAGTGAAGAAGAGCAGAATGTAAGTGTGGTGGAGGTACGTGAGGCATTACGTAGAATGAAAGGGGGTAAAGCAGCTGGAACTGATGGGATCATGACAGAAATGTTAAAAGCAGGGGGGGATATAGTGTTGGAGTGGTTGGTACTTTTGTTTAATAAATGTATGAAAGAGGGGAAGGTACCTAGGGATTGGCGGAGAGCATGTATAGTCCCTTTATATAAAGGGAAAGGGGACAAAAGAGATTGTAAAAATTATAGAGGAATAAGTTTACTGAGTATACCAGGAAAAGTATACGGTAGGGTTATAATTGAAAGAATTAGAGGAAAGACAGAATGTAGAATTGCGGACGAGCAAGGAGGTTTCAGAGTGGGTAGGGGATGTGTAGATCAAGTGTTTATATTGAAGCATATATGTGAACAGTATTTAGATAAAGGTAGGGAAGTTTTTATTGCATTTATGGATTTAGAAAAGGCATATGATAGAGTGGATAGAGGAGCAATGTGGCAGATGTTGCAAGTATATGGAATAGGTGGTAAGTTACTAAATGCTGTAAAGAGCTTTTATGAGGATAGTGAGGCTCAGGTTAGGGTGTGTAGAAGAGAGGGAGAATACTTCCCGGTAAAAGTAGGTCTTAGACAGGGATGTGTAATGTCACCATGGTTGTTTAATATATTTATAGATGGGGTTGTAAAAGAAGTAAATGCTAGGGTGTTCAGGAGAGGGGTGGGATTAAATTATGGGGAATCAAATTCAAAATGGGAATTGACACAGTTACTTTTTGCTGATGATACTGTGCTTATGGGAGGTTCTAAAGAAAAATTGCAAAGGTTAGTGGATGAGTTTGAGAATGTGTGTAAAGGTAGAAAGTTGAAAGTGAACATAGAAAAGAGTAAGGTGATGAGGGTATCAAATGATTTAGATAAAGAAAAATTGGATATCAAATTGAGGAGGAGGAGTATGGAAGAAGTGAATGTTTTCAGATACTTGGGAGTTGACGTGTCGGTGGATGGATTTATGAAGGATGAGGTTAATCATAGAATTGATGAGGGAAAAAAGGTGAGTGGTGCGTTGAGGTATATGTGGAGTCAAAAAACGTTATCTATGGAGGCAAAGAAGGGAATGTATGAAAGTATAGTAGTACCAACACTCTTATATGGATGTGAAGCTTGGGTGGTAAATGCAGCAGCGAGGAGACGGTTGGAGGCAGTGGAGATGTCCTGTTTAAGGGCAATGTGTGGTGTAAATATTATGCAGAAAATTCGGAGTGTGGAAATTAGGAGAAGGTGTGGAGTTAATAAAAGCATTAGTCAGAGGGCAGAAGAGGGGTTGTTGAGGTGGTTTGGTCATTTAGAGAGAATGGATCAAAGTAGAATGACATGGAAAGCATATAAATCTATAGGGGAAGGAAAGAGGGGTAGGGGTCGTCCTCGAAAGGGTTGGAAAGAGGGGGTAAAGGAGGTTTTGTGGGTGAGGGGCTTGGACTTCCAGCAAGCGTGCATGAGCGTGTTAGATAGGAGTGAATGGAGACGAATGATACTTGGGACCTGACGATCTGTTGGAGTGTGAGCAGGGTAATATTTAGTGAAGGGATTCAGGGAAACCGGTTATTTTCATATAGTCGGACTTGAGTCCTGGAAATGGGAAGTACAATGAGGGGTTTGGGATATTGGCAGTTTGGAGGGGAATGTTGTGTATCTCTATACGTATATGCTTCTAAACTGTTATATTCTGAGCACCTCTGCAAAAGCAGTGATAATGTGTGAGTGTGGTGAAAGTGTTGAATGATGATGAAAGTATTTTCTTTTTGGGGATTTTCTTTCTTTTTTTTGGGTCACCCTGCCTCGGTGGGAGACGGCCAACTTGTTGAAACAAAAAATGTATATATATATATACACACATACATACATACATACATGCATGCATGCATGCATACATACATACATACATACATACATACATACATACATACATACATACATACAGTGGACCCCCAGTTCACGTTATTAATCCGTTCCTGAGAGCTCATCGTAAAGCAAAATTATCGGAAAGCTAATCAGTTTTCCCCATAAGAAATAATGGAAGTCAAATTAATCCGTGCAAGACACCCAAAAGTAGGAAAAAAAAACTTTTACCACATGAAATATTAAGTTTAATGCAATAGAATAATTACAATAACAATAATACCAATAGAATAATCACAATAGAATAATTGACACTTACCTTTAATGAAGATCTGGTGATCATTGATGGGATGGGAGGAGGGGAGAGTGCCTAGCCTTTTCACAAATGATCGCTTGAGAGATGCTATCTCCTGCTATCTGTTTTTCATTTATCCACGCCAATAACAGTCTCTCAATATTTTCTAACACTTGCGATCACTGTTTTGGAATCACAGTTGCACCTTTTGCAAGAACAGCTTCTTTGATTGCCATTTCCCTGCTCACTATAGTAGAGATGGTTGATTGGGATTTACTATATAACTTGACCAGGTCCGACACACACACTCCACTTTCATGCTTTGCAATTATCTCTTTCTTCATTTCAATAGTCATTAGCACCCTTGGTCCTGATGGGTTGGCACTAGAAGCTTTCTTGGGGCCCATGGTGACTTATTTTGCAGAAACAAGCACCAAAAACAGTGATAATATGGATAATATGGAATGTACCGAATGTATCCTTAGATGCGTGCACACTGGCTGGCTTGTAAACACTGGCACACACGGGGCAATTCAGGCCACACGTGGACATGTCTCATACGAATCGTATTGCATACTGGGTTTTATAATGGGAACTGAGGCAAATTTTTTGCGATATAATGCTTCGGATACCAGATTTATCAGATACCGATGACTTCACGAACCGGGGGTCAACTGTATGTATGTATGTATGTATGTATGTATGTATGTATGTATGTATGTATGTATGTATGTATATATATATGTATGTATGTATATATATATATATATATATATATATATATATATATATATATATATATATATATATATATATATATATATATATATATATATATAATATGTATATATTATATTTTTTTTTTTTTTCAACAAGTCGGCCGTCTCCCACCGAGGCAGGGTGACCCAAAAAAAGAAAGAAAATCCCCAAAAAGAAAATACTTTCATCATCATTCAACACTTTCACCACACTCACACATTATCACTGCTTTTGCAGAGGTGCTCAGAATACAACAGTTTAGAAGCATATACGTATAAAGATACACAACATTCCCCTCCAAACTGCCAATATCCCAAACCCCTCCTTTAAAGTGCAGGCATTGTACTTCCCATTTCCAGGACTCAAGTCCGACTATATGAAAATAACCGGTTTCCCTGAATTCCTTCACTAAATATTACCCTGCTCACACTCCAACAGATCGTCAGGTCCCAAGTATCATTCGTCTCCATTCACTCCTATCTAACACGCTCATGCACGCTTGCTGGAAGTCCAAGCCCCTTGCCCACAAAACCTCCTTTACCTCCTCTTTCCAACCCTTTCGAGGACGACCCCCTACCCCTCCTTCCTTCCTCTATAGATTTATATGCTTTCCATGTCATTCTAGTTTGATCCATTCTCTCTAAATGACCAAACCACCTCAACAACCCCTCTTCTGCCCTCTTGACTAATGCTTTTATTAACTCCACACCTTCTCCTAATTTCCACACTCCGAATTTTCTGCATAATATTTACACCACACATTGCCCTTAGACAGGACATCTCCACTGCCTCCAACCGTCTCCTTGCTGCTGCATTTACCACCCAAGCTTCACATCCATATAAGAGTGTTGGTACTACTATACCTTCATACATTCCCTTCTTTGCCTCCATAGATAACGTTTTTTGACTCCACATATACCTCAACGCACCACTCACCTTTTTTCCCTCATCAATTCTATGATTAACCTCATCCTTCATAAATCCATCCGCCGACACGTCAACTCCCAAGTATCTGAAAACATTCACTTCTTACATACTCCTCCTCCCCAATTTGATATCCAATTTTTCTTTATCTAAATCATTTGATACCCTCATCACCTTACTCTTTTCTATATTCACTTTCAACTTTCTACCTTTACACACATTCTCAAACTCATCTACTAACCTTTGCAATTTTTCTTTATCTATGGAGTCAAAGAAGGGAATGTATGAAAGTATAGTAGTACCAACACTCTTATATGGGTGTGAAGCTTGGGTTGTGAATGCAGCAGCGAGGAGACGGTTCGAGGCAGTGGAGATGTCCTGTCTAAGGGCAATGTGTGGTGTAAATATTATGCAGAAAATTAGGAGTGTGGAAATTAGGAGAAGGTGTGGAGTTAATAAAAGTATTAGTCAGAGAGCTGAAGAGGGGTTGTTGAGGTGGTTTGGTCATTTAGAGAGAATGGATCAAAGTAGAATGACATGGAGAGCATTTAAATCTGTAGGGGAAGGAAGGCGGGGTAGGGGTCGTCCTCAAAAAGGTTGGAAGGAAGGGGTAAGGGAGGTTTTGTGGGCAAGGGGTTTGGACTTCAAGTGGGCGTGCATTAGCGTGTTCAACAGGAGTGAATGGAGATGAATTGTATTTGGGACCTGACGATCTGTTGGAGTGTGAGCAGGGTAATATTTAGTGAAGGGATTCAGGGAAACCGGTTATTTTTATATAGCCGGAGTTGAGTCCTGGAAATGGGAAGTACAATGCCTGCACTCTAAAGGAAGGGTTTCAGGATATTAGCAGTTTGGAGGGATATGTTGTGTATCTTTATACGTACATGTATATGCTTCTGAACTGTTGTGTTCTGAGCACCTCTGCAAAAACAGTGATTATGTGTGAGTGAGGTGAAAGTGTTGGGTCACCCTGCCTCGGTGGGAGACGGCTGACTTGATGAGAAAAAAAAAATATATATATATATATATATATATATATATATATATATATATATATATATATATATATATATATATATATATATATACATACCCACAGGCCATTCGGATTGGTGTTGCTCTTCGCCTAGCCGCCCCCATCCTCACCGAACATAGGTGTATTTGCGGCAGGGTGACAGCTGATCAATTCGGACTCCATGGTCTCGTGTGTCACACAGCAGAAGGGAAGTATGCCAGACATGAGGAGATCAATGACATAATAAAGAGAAGCCTCGCCACAGCCCGTTGCCCAGCTCAACGGGAACCTCAAGTACAGAGGTCTGATGGAAGTCAAAAGCGTCCTGATGGAGCCACTATGCTACCCTGGAAGGATGGAAAGCAGATTGCCTGGGACTACACCTGTGCTGCCACATTGGCAGACACCTATTTGCCATACTCTGTAGTGGAAGGGGGTGGAGCTGCCAGCCACAGGGAGACCCAGAAGATCCGAAAATATGAAGACCTTCCCCCTTGCTATAACTTCATTCCAATAGGGTCGGAGACCCTTGGAGCATGGGGCAAGTGTGCTCTAAAGTTCCTCAAAGAGCTGGGCGAAAAGCTCATCACAGAAACCAAGGACCACAGGGCGACCAGCTTCCTCTTTCAGAGACTCAGTGTTGCGATCCAGAGAGGAAATGCCTGCAGCATTCTGGGCACGCGGCCCACCGCAGGGGAGCTGGACGAAGTATTCGAGATGTAGCTCTGAGTTACCTATGTTGTTTTACTTTGTATCATATTTTTGTGAATGTTTCGTCAATGTATTTTGTCTTTAAATAAAATATATATATATATATATATATATATATATATATATATATATATATATATATATATATATATATATATATATTCTAGGTAGTAGGTTGGTAGACAGCAACCGCCCAGGGAGGTACTACCGTCCTGCCAAGTGAGTGTAAAACGAAAGCCTGTAATTGTTTTACATGATGGTAGGATTGCTGGTGTCCTTTTTTCTGTCTCATGAACATGCAAGATTTCAGGTATGTCTTGCTACTTCTACTTACACTTAGGTCACACTGCACATACATGTACAAGCACATATATACACGCCCCTCTGGGTTTTCTTCTATTTTCTTTCTAGTTCTTATTCTTGTTTATTTCCTCTTATCTCCATGGGGAAGTGGAACAGAATTCTTCCTCCGTAAGCCATGCGTGTTGTAAGAGGCGACTAAAATGCCGGGAGCAAGGGGCTAGTAACCTCTTCTCCTGTATATATTACTAAATGTAAAAGGAGAAACTTTCGTTTTTCCTTTTGGGCCACCCCGCCTCGGTGGGATACGGCCAGTGTGTTGAAAGAAAGAATATATATATATATATATATATATATATATATATATATATATATATAAATGGGAAGTACAATGCCTGCACTTTAAAGGAGGGGTTTGGGATATTGGCAGTTTGGAGGGATATGTTGTGTATCTTTATATGTTTATGCTTCTAGACTGTTGTATTCTGAGCACCTCTGCAAAAACAGTGATAATGTGCGAGTGTGGTGAAAGTGTTGAATGATGATGAAAGTATTTTCTTTTTGGGGATTTTCTTTCTTTTTTGGGTCACCCTGCCTCGGTGGGAGACGGCCGACTTGTTGAAAAAAAAAAAAAAAAAAAAAAAAAAATATATATATATATATATATACAGTGGACCCCCGCATAGCGACCTTAATCCGTGCAAGAGGGCTGGCTGTTATGCGAAATGTTCGCTATGTGAATGAATTTTCCCCATAAGAAATAATGGAAATCAAATTAATCCGTGCAAGACACCCAAAAGTTTGAAAAAAAAAAATTTTACCACATGAAATATACATTTTCCTACACACAAAGAGAAGGATACATGCACAATAGTAGAGTAGTACATGCACAATATATATTGTGCATGTACTACTCTACTAAATGAAGAATAAATGACACTTACCTTTATTGAAGATGCAGCAATGACTGATGAGACACTGTGTCCTGGGAGTGCCTTTTCCTCCTGAGTACTGTAGGTCCTGTTTGGTATTTTCTTCCAGAACAGGCCTTATCACACTGTGTATGTCACTACGATTCTTAAATCTCTCAAACCAACCTTTGCTGGCTCTAAATTCACCAATATGAGCACTAGTTCCAGGCATTTTCCCTGTTCACCTGGGTGTTAGTCGACTGGTGTGGGTTGCATCCTGGGAGACAAGATTAAGGACCCCAATGGAAATAAGTTAGACAGTCTTCGATGACACTGACTTTTTTGGGCTATCCTGGGTGGCAAATCCTCTGGGGTTAATTGTTTCTTGGTATTCTCAATAAGCCACACCAACAACGGTGCTACAGCAGCAGCAGCAGCAGCTGACGATGTTAAAGCAGCAGCAGACGATGCTACAGCAGCAGCAGCAGCAGACGATGCTACAGCAGCAACAGACGATGCTACAGGAGCAGCAGACGTTGCTACAGCAGCAACTGACGATGTTACAGCAGCAGCAGACGATGCTACAGCAGCAGCAGCAGCAGACGATGCTACAGCAGCAGCAGCAGCTGACGGTGGTACAGCAGCAACAGACGATGCTACAGCAGCAACAGACGATGCTACAGCAGCAGCAGACGATGCTACAGCAGCAGCAGATGATGCTACAGCAGCAGCAGACGGTACTACAGCAGCAGGAGCAGCTGACGGTGGTACAGCAGCAGCAGCTGACAGTGCAGCAGCAGCTGACGGTGATACAGCAGCAGCAGCAGCTGTACCACCAATAGTAGCGATGGTTGATTGGGGTTTATTATACAACCTGGCCAGCTCGGAGACACGCACTCCACTTTCATACTTATCAATGATCTTTTTCTTCATCTCCATAGTAATTCTCACCCTTATTGCTGTAGGGTTGGCACTAGAAGCTTTCTTGGGGCCCATGGTCACTTATTTTCCAGAAAAAAATCACCAAAAACACTGTAATAATACAAAATGTTCCGATTGTATGCTTGGATGTTACCGCGGAGGCTGGCTGGTAAACAATGCCACCCGCGGAACATGTGAGCGTGGCTCAGGCTGCACATTGGACGCGTCTCGGACGAAGGCCGCTGAGCGGGTTTTTGGGCGCTATGCGGGGCAAAATTTTAGCGATCAAAGCGTCCGCTATGCGGATTGTCCGCTATGCAAGGCGTCCGTTATGCGGGGGTCCACTGTATATATATAGGTAGTAGGTTGGTAGACAGCAACCACCCAGGGAAGTACTACCGTCCTGCCAGATGACTGTGAAACAGCAACCTGTAACTGTTTTGCATGATGGTAGGATTGCTGGTTTCTTTTTCTGTCTCATAAACACGCTAGATAACAGGGATATCTTGCTACTCCTACTTACACTTTGGTCACACTTCACAGACACGCACATGCATATATATATATATATACATACATCTAGGTTTTTCTCCTTTTTCTAAATAGCTCTTGTTCTTTTTTATTTCTTCTATTGTCCATGGGGAAGTGGAAAAGAATCTTTCCTCCGTAAGCCATGCGTGTCGTATGAGGCGACTAAAATGCCGGGAGCAATGGGCTAGTAACCCCTTCTCCTGTATACATTTACTAAAAAAGAGAAGAAGAAAAACTTTATAAAACTGGGATGCTTAAATGTGCGTGGATGTAGTGCGGATGACAAGAAACAGATGATTGCTGATGTTATGAATGAAAAGAAGTTGGATGTCCTGGCTCTAAGCGAAACAAAGCTGAAGGGGGTAGGAGAGTTTCAGTGGGGGGAAATAAATGGGATTGAATCTGGAGTATCTGAGAGAGTTAGAGCAAAGGAAGGGGTAGCAGTAATGTTAAATGATCAGTTATGGAAGGAGAAAAGAGAATATGAATGTGTAAATTCAAGAATTATGTGGATTAAAGTAAAGGTTGGATGCGAGAAGTGGGTCATAATAAGCGTGTATGCACCTGGAGAAGAGAGGAATGCAGAGGAGAGAGAGAGATTTTGGGAGATGTTAAGTGAATGTATAGGAGCCTTTGAACCAAGTGAGAGAGTAATTGTGGTAGGGGACCTGAATGCTAAAGTAGGAGAAACTTTTAGAGAGGGTGTGGTAGGTAAGTTTGGGGTGCCAGGTGTAAATGATAATGGGAGCCCTTTGATTGAACTTTGTATAGAAAGGGGTTTAGTTATAGGTAATACATATTTTAAGAAAAAGAGGATAAATAAGTATACACGATATGATGTAGGGCGAAATGACAGTAGTTTGTTGGATTATGTATTGGTAGATAAAAGACTGTTGAGTAGACTTCAGGATGTACATGTTTATAGAGGGGCCACAGATATATCAGATCACTTTCTAGTTGTAGCTACACTGAGAGTAAAAGGTAGATGGGATACAAGGAGAATAGAAGCATCAGGGAAGAGAGAGGTGAAGGTTTATAAACTAAAAGAGGAGGCAGTTAGGGTAAGATATAAACAGCTATTGGAGGATAGATGGGCTAATGAGAGCATAGGCAATGGGGTCGAAGAGGTATGGGGTAGGTTTAAAAATGTAGTGTTAGAGTGTTCAGCAGAAGTTTGTGGTTACAGGAAAGTGGGTGCAGGAGGGAAGAGGAGCGATTGGTGGAATGATGATGTAAAGAGAGTAGTAAGGGAGAAAAAGTTAGCATATGAGAAGTTCTTACAAAGTAGAAGTGATGCAAGGAGGGAAGAGTATATGGAGAAAAAGAGAGAGGTTAAGAGAGTGGTGAAGCAATGTAAAAAGAGAGCAAATGAGAGAGTGGGTGAGATGTTATCAACAAATTTTGTTGAAAATAAGAAAAAGTTTTGGAGTGAGATTAACAAGTTAAGAAAGCCTAGAGAACAAATGGATTTGTCAGTTAAAAATAGGAGAGGAGAGTTATTAAATGGAGAGTTAGAGGTATTGGGAAGATGGAGGGAATATTTTGAGGAATTGTTAAATGTTGATGAAGATAGGGAAGCTGTGATTTCGTGTATAGGGCAAGGAGGAATAACATCTTGTAGGAGTGAGGAAGAGCCAGTTGTGAGTGTGGGGGAAGTTCGTGAGGCAGTAGGTAAAATGAAAGGGGGTAAGGCAGCCGGGATTGATGGGATAAAGATAGAAATGTTAAAAGCAGGTGGGGATATAGTTTTGGAGTGGTTGGGTAAGGTACCTAGGGATTGGCAGAGAGCATGCATAGTTCCTTTGTATAAAGGCAAAGGGGATAAAAGAGAGTGCAAAAATTATAGGGGGATAAGTCTGTTGAGTGTACCTGGTAAAGTGTATGGTAGAGTTATAATTGAAAGAATTAAGAGTAAGACGGAGAATAGGATAGCAGATGAACAAGGAGGCTTTAGGAAAGGTAGGGGGTGTGTGGACCAGGTGTTTACAGTGAAACATATAAGTGAACAGTATTTAGATAAGGCTAAAGAGGTCTTTGTGGCATTTATGGATTTGGAAAAGGCATATGACAGGGTGGATAGGGGGGCAATGTGGCAGATGTTGCAAGTGTATGGTGTAGGAGGTAGGTTACTGAAAGCAGTGAAGAGTTTTTACGAGGATAGTGAGGCTCAAGTTAGAGTATGTAGGAAAGAGGGAAATTTTTTCCCAGTAAAAGTAGGCCTTAGACAAGGATGTGTGATGTCACCGTGGTTGTTTAATATATTTATAGATGGGGTTGTAAGAGAAGTAAATGCGAGGGTCTTGGCAAGAGGCGTGGAGTTAAAAGATAAAGAATCACACACAAAGTGGGAGTTGTCACAGCTGCTCTTTGCTGATGACACTGTGCTCTTGGGAGATTCTGAAGAGAAGCTGCAGAGATTGGTGGATGAATTTGGTAGGGTGTGCAAAAGACGAAAATTAAAGGTGAATACAGGAAAGGGTAAGGTTATGAGGATAACAAAAAGATTAGGTGATGAAAGATGGAATATCAGATTGGAGGGAGAGAGTATGGAGGAGGTGAGCGTATTCAGATATTTGGGAGTGGACGTGTCAGCGGATGGGTCTATGAAAGATGAGGTGAATCATAGAATTGATGAGGGAAAAAGAGTGAGTGGTGCACTTAGGAGTCTGTGGAGACAAAGAACTTTGTCCTTGGAGGCAAAGAGGGGAATGTATGAGAGTATAGTTTTACCAACG